>NC_057393.1:55351373-55584653 GCF_019320065.1 Cervus canadensis | reverse complement strand
ATAAGGAAGCTGTGGTACATATACACCATGGAATATTACTCAGCCATTAAAAAGAATTCATTTGAACCAGTTCTAATGAGATGGATGAAACTGGAGCCCATTATACAGAGTGAAGTAAGCCAGAAAGATAAAGAACATTACAGCATACTAACACATATATATGGAATTTAGAAAGATGGTAATGACAACCCTATATGCAAAACAGAAAAAGAGACACAGAAGTACAGAACAGACTTTTGAACTCTGTGGGAGAAGGTGAGGGTGGGACGTTGCGAAAGAACAGCATGTATACTATCTATGGTGAAACAGGTCACCAGCCCAGGTGGGATGCATGAGACAAGTGCTCGGGCCTGGTGCACTGGGAAGACCCAGAGGAATCAGGTGGAGAGGGAGGTGGGAGGGGGGATCGGGATGGGGAATACGTGTAAATCTATTGCTGATTCATGTCAATGTATGACAAAACCCACTGAAAAAATAAATTAATTAATTAAAAAAAAAAAAGAAAGCCATTAAAGATTTTAAAAGCAAAATAGAAATAGGCTCATCTTTTTAAAAAGTTGCAGTAGTTTTAGGGTGTCTCTGGTATTGCCAGTCACAAGTACCGAGTTGACTAGCCCTGTGGCCGGGACACCGGGGTGAGGCCTAGAGCATATCCTGTGGGGGGCATTCAGTTCCCACAGCCCATCATGTGCTTGTGAGTCTCCACATGCTCAAATGGGCCACGTGCATGATGCATATGGGGTGAGTGGGATCATTTCCCCCCTTTCGCCAAGATGAGAATTTGCTTTTCTCCAGGGGCCACTGTTTCTAAAAACTGGCCCAGTGGAGTTCAAATCGTGTAGTATGGTTAGTCTCTGAACTGTTTCAAAAGGTTGCTCTGGTCTACTTCTTTCTGCATCTAGTGGGTAGAGTGAGGCCACAGGAGCCTCGGAACCGGATTTGTGTGCCTAGTTTGGCAGATGGGGAGCTGTCTTGGAGAAATAGCTGCTGAACCAGGGCGGAGAAGGGTGGACCCCTGAACAGGGCAGATAAGGAGTCAGGGCTGAGCCTGATGAGCAGGGGTCCAAAGGCAAGGTTCATGGGCCCAATGGGGAGGTTTTAGTTGAAAAACTAAAAAGGAACCAGCTCCCAGGGGCCCAACTACAAAGAAATGAAAGACTCAGACAGCTGAAGGCTCTGGACTCAGTCTGGATTGTGGCTGCTGCTGGGTTCATAGGTCCTGGGGGTCTGAGCCTGTAGGAGGAAGGTCTGGAGTTCCTGCCTTACGATGGGAAAGATGCTGCTCTAAACCCTAATCTGTTGTGACCAGTTAACCCCCGCACCAACTCTAGGAATCAGGTGCTGTCATTATCACCAGTTATAAAGGAAGAGACTGAGGTTCAGAGAGGTTAAGGCGCTTGTCTCAGGTCACACAGCTGGTGAGTTGGATGGCTGGCACCCCAGTCCCCTGGCTCTAGAGGATGCATTGGGCACCATGCTTTCCCGCAGACGCATCTGTGCACTTTCCAATCTGCCTGCTCTAAAGCTCATCCTGAGGGCAGCACTATCAAAGGCCCATCTGTGGAACCTGTGGGCCTTCAAGCCATTCATTAATCATAAAGGATAATCAGCCTGGAGAGAAGGCAAGGTTGTTCTGGAGGAAAGAACGTGCCTAAGACAGGGACACATATAGCTCAGTACAAATGTGCTGAGTGTGTGCATGAGTGTGAGTGTAAGTGAGCACACACGTGTGTCTGCAAACTCAGGAAAAGGCAAGCACCAACTCTGTCAAAGGCTGGAAGCTAAGAATGCAAACATACCAGAGATCTTCCTGACAAATCCAGTTTTTTTCTGTGCATTCATTTGTTCTTTATCATTTACTTCAGACAGTATTGGCCCTGAGAGAATGAGTTTAGAAATGAAGCCTCTGTGTTCTGTAATTTTACTGGCATTTAGTAAAAGCAGGCAGACACACACACACACACACACACATACAGAGCGTCAGAGATAAAGGCAACTGGAATCATAGAACCTCACCTCAAACTTGCAAAATACCTGAATGACTTTTCCTGTTAATAAGCTCAACAGTGTCTTCCTGAATCATCCATATGTTGGGCCGGCTCCTGTTTCGAAGCCTTTGCTTCCTTATTTGCTCCTCAGAGATGTATTGAGGGCCAGTGAAAGAGCAGGTGTGACCATTTAGTGGGCTTTGGGATCCTTGGCAGGCCATGTCAACTCACTTTACCCTCTGTGATTCCCCAACCAGCACCTGGCTGTGTGTGTGTGTGTGTGTGTGTGTGTGTGTGAGAGAGAGAGAGAGAGAGAGAGAGAGAGAGAGAGGGAGAGAGATTTTTCCAGGACACTGTGAGAAGCCTGAATGCCCTATAATATAGGGCACAGTCTCTTAGCTGTGTCTGTTTCTTTGCAACCCTATAGACTATAGCCCACTAGGCTTCTCTGTCCAAGGGATTCTCCAGGCAAGAATACTGGAATGGGTGGCCATGGCTTCATCCAGGGGATCTTCCACACCCAGGGATCGAACTCACATCTCTTGCATCTTCTGCATTGGGAGGCAGATTCTTTACCACCGGTGCCACCTGGGAAGCTCCATGTATGTACAGGTGCCTTGCTAGTTATCTCCAAGTTAAGAGTGGTTCACACATTCTGCTGTCATTTATCCTCGGGACTCCTGAGGAAAGATTTATTTAGCTTGCATTTGTAACCTTATTGCAGAATGTTGCCAAGGGCATCTGAGATGATGTGAACAAAAAGCAACAGGGCACCCTCTCCCTGCCACTTCCTGCCAGCCACCAGGAAGGGAGAGCTCAGAGAGAGATTGGCAAGCCCTTGCTACTCTGATCTCTGATCTGTTGCCCCAAGTTTAGCCAGTCCTGGACTGTGACTTTAGTTCCTATGGTCTGAATGGGTCCCTTGGCCCCTAGAAAGACAGTGGGCAGGACAAGTCTCCTTGGAGTGTCCATGTAGCAGGTACTGGGCAATGGCATAGCCTGAACATGTCAAATTGAACATAACATAATCTGATCACTGAATTTCATTTTATAGATGAGCAAACTGGGACCTAGCCATCACGACTTCCACTCTGGAGTGGGCAAAATGTTACCATAAAGTGGCAGAGATGAAGGTCACTGCAGTCCAGTCTCACCACATGCAAGAGCTGAGGGGCTTTCCATAGTACCCCATCTCTGCCCTCTGGGCATCAGGGATGTAGCCTTTGTCTCAAGGAACTGGTGAGAGTGGGGAAAGATGCTTGGGGGTTGGGACAGTCTGGGTGGGGAGCTGCAAATCCCCCGTGGGTTGGTGGAATCAAGTCTGCGTGCAGCATGGGCACCACTGCCCCTGGGTGGACCTCACATGTCAGCAGTGAAAGCAACAGCTGGCTTAGCTTTTCAACCCAGGTGAGGTCCAATCAGTGGCTCCCCGGTGCTGGGTGGAAGGTTCAATACTGACCCTTTGTGACCTTCTCCCCAAGCCCCCCTCCTCTTTCCTTCTAGTCCAAGTGCTGATGCTCATCTGTTCTCCCTGGATCTAGACTGGCCTCTTTCTTCTCTCTAATCTGTTGTTATGGGAAGAAAGTTATCCCCACTTCCCCGAGGGTGGGGAGTCCTCTTTAGAGGCCTGAATTGTCTTAGCAGGACTGGACTCTTGTAAATCAGCTTTTGTCTTTTCTCATTACTGTCTGATATGTGAGTTTTGAGACAGTTTAGGAGGGCAACAAACTGAATATTGGCTATTTGATTTTCTTGTGTTCCTGCTACACTGGTCCTGATTCTCCTCCCAGCAAGGCAGACTGGAGGAAGGGCAGTGTACAAAAAATGATGGAGAATAGATACACAAAAGTAACATTTCTATCTTACTTACATAGCATCTTACTTCTCCTTTTACTTCATCCTTCCTTCTCCGAAGGAAGAGGCCTGTGTCTGTTAGCTGGCTGACCAGCCCCTTTGGGAAGTGGGTTTGCAGCCATCTCCCTGCAGACAGTGGTGTGAACTCAGTGTAATGAACTCTACCCCATGATTCATCTGGTTCTTCCCATTGTTTCCAGGGATGTGTTAATAAGCCAACATAGGCCGATGATAGCTCTGTAAAAACCTCAGGAAGAATCCTCACAATCTACCATAACCTCTGATTCACAGATAGTAAAGTCCCCAGAAGGCAACGTGGTGGAGTGGGGATGGTACCCGCCCGAGGAGCTGCCAGCCTGCCTTGACGCCTCCCTACCCAGACTCCGGAGCCATGCAGACTGCACGCAGTGTTTAAGCTTCAGTGTCTTCCTATGGAATACTCTGTAATGACCTATTGGGAATAGAATCTAGAAGAGAGGACATATGTGTAACTGACTCACTTTGCTATATAGCGGAAACTAACACAATATGGTAAATCAAGTCTACTTCAATAAAAATTTACTAAAAAATACATTTACTACAGAAGTAAAACAGAAATACACCCCTCTGTTTTGAAGATTGGTGAAGTGAAAGTGTTAGTCTCTCAGTTGTGTCTGACTCTTTGTGACTCTATGGACTGTAGCCCTCCAGGCTCCTCTGTCCATGGGATTCTCCAGGAAAGAACACTGAAGTGGGTTGCCATTTCCTTCTCCAGGGGATCTTTCTGACCCAGAGATAGAACTCAAGTCTCTAGCTTGGCAGGCAGATTTCTTTACTGACAGAGCTATCAGGGAAGCACCTGTATTGTAGATTAACGCAATACAAAAGTATATACAGTCAAATGTGAAAAGCATTTTCTTACACTTATACGCAGTTACAAATGTCATGTTTGGTATAAATACTATTATACGATTGTATTTTTCAGAAACATTGTTTTATAACTAAAAGTGTCTTAGAGATTTTTATAGGTCTTCTACTTTTTAAAGGCTCTCAAGTCTTCCCTAGTGTGTCTGTAGTACACACTAGATTAAAATATATTTAATCTCTTCCTTATCAATAGACATTTTGGCTGTTCATATTTTTCTTGTTCTTACACTGCATGCTCAGTTGCTCCAGTTGTGTCTGACTCTTTGTGACCCACTGGCTTGTAGCATGCCAGGATCCATTCTCCATGTGCACTGTGTAGATATCTTTGTCTGCGTAAGGAAGTATTTCTTGTGGTATGTGACGAGAAGTAAAGGTAGTTTAACTGGGAACATTTAAAATGTTGGGTGATAGCAACAAAACATGTATAAGAATATTTGATTCTCTGCATTCTTGCCAACACTTAACTAAACATCAAACAACTCATTAAATCTTGTTAATTGGGTATGCAGAATGTCTCATTTGGATATGTATTCTTTCCATTTGTAGAATAAACATCATTTTACCTTAGTAAAAAAAAATAACCTTGCTCTGCTGGGTTTACAGGATTGCTTTAAGAATCCAATCATTATAGATGAATGGGTCTAGGTACACAGGACAACAATGGGCCACTTGCTCTTTTATTCACTATCTCCTGGCCACAGTTGAAAGACTGGGGGCCTCCTTTCCCTTTCCCGGGCATCCCCCTCTCCACGTAGCTCTCTCTCCTGCCTACAGAGGGCAGTACCCGCCTTGGATCCATCCTAGGAGCATCCTGTGCCTCAGGCCGGTTCTGGGCTGAGGCTGAGCTCAGAACACTAGTTAATTAGCTGAACAATTTGCAGTCTTGCTCAGCAAAGCCACCCTGGGGGAGCGCGGAGTGTGACTCACATTCCAGCTTCTCATAAATGAGAATGTTTTGAGAGTCATTCTAGCGCTGCAGCCCGGGGTCACATAATCCAGACACTTGGCTTCTCTTCCTTCCCTAGCATTCCCTGAGATCTTTCTCTTTATCCCCCTCCCCACCCGCATGCACCAGTGGGCTTAGTCAGAGTGGCAGATCAAGAGTCTGTCAGAATAAAGGCTCCTCTGTGTCCACAAGGACCCATGTCAGGCTTCCTTGCAGCAAGCGGTCCTGGGTGGACCCAGGGTCTTTCTTACAGACCTGTGGACAGCAGCATCCAAAGGGTCCGGCAGAGCATCTCTTGTCTGACGGCTCTGTTTGTAAAGGGGTAAAGGTGCCCAGAAGGAAGGGAGCGGATCACAGACGTGTCTTGGTGACCTGTCGAGTGCAAGCTCCATGTGAGAATCATGTAATTTCCTCAGCAGCCCTGGAGAAGGGAAGTCCTGCACATCGCAGAGAAGAGGGAAATGGATCTCAGAAGGGAGATATGGCTGCCTGTGACCACGCAACTTCAAGAAGAGACGGCTCTGCTGGCTCATGAGTTTATCCTTTGGATAAACCTAGGATGTTTACCTAGGACCAAGAAGCAACAGAAAAGGCATTAGTGGTTACGAACCCACTTGCCAATGCAGGAGACACAAGAGATGCAGGTTTGATCCCTGGGTCCAGAAGATCCCCCAGGGCAGCGGGGGGGACAGGAGCCTGGTCGACTATAGTCCATAGGGTTGCAAAGAGTTGGACATGACTGAGTGGGCACAAGAAGCGGTGGAAAGAGCCAGCTTGGCTTCAGAGACTCTCTGTCCCTCTGGGGCTATCATCAAGGTGGAGAAAGTCATGCTGTCTCCTGTGTGGGATCATGAAGAAGAGAGAGATTCCTACTTACAAGATATCTCCTTCCACAGACAAAGTGCTCAGGAAATGTGTCCACGCTTCTCTGGATTTCACCATTCCCTTTTCATTCACAGGCAGGTTCTTCTGATTCTAACTTTGAATCCTCAGCCCCAGCCTGTCTTCCCAGGCCAGAGCTGGTGCCGGCAAGGCCCCCATGCCCTTGGCCAATCTGGCAAGGTCCTGACTGTTTGGCCACAAGACTAGTTCCAGGGGGCCAGGAAAGATGGGTGGCTGCCTGGTGATGCCTATGGTGCGGGAGAAAATCAAGGAAGGAGGTCTCTTGCAGATGCCACCCCTGCAGATGCGGGAGCATCGCTGAGCCCTCTGGGACATCTGTGCTGCTGACTATCTCTTTGGCTTGAGCAACTCTTTCCCCTGGGGAAACTGTGTCCGCTGGTAACATGGTTATCTCAAGGCTGAAAGACAGATAGCTCCAATGTTTTTCAGGAGGCTCCTGGTCCCGTGAAGATCATGGCAGTGACCAGCTGAGCAGAGGCATTGGCAAATCCCATGTGTCTCAGCTGGGGCGCAGACTCATTCAGGGTCCACCCCAAACAAGGTGCTTTTCACATCACAGCTGCTCAATAAAAGGGAGCCTTCATGAGTGTCTCTTGAAACAAAGACTCTGTAGAGTTGGAAGGGACCTGGGAGGGATCTAGTCTAGTTTTTGATGGAACTTTGCTGTTGTTGTTTAGTAGTTCAGTTGGGTCTGAATATTTTGGGATCCCATGTACTGTGTAGCTCTCCAGGCTCCTCTGTCCATGGGATTTCCCAGGCAAGAATACTGGAGTAGGTTGCCATCTGCTTCTCCAGGGTATATTCCTGACCCAGAGATCGAACCTGCATCTCTTGCACTGGCAGGCAGGTTCTTTACCACTGAGCCACCTGGGAAACCCCAATGGACCTTTAGGCATCAGACTAACAGGGCATGCCTGGGGCAAAGGGAGCTCTCCGTTTACCTCCCGGGGAGACACTGGCCTCCTTTTAGCTTGTATGCATTCATTCATTCAGTCTTTTAATGCTATTGGTAGAACTCAAGATGAAATCACAAACTGGGAATAGTTTAAAGAGCAAAACCAGGCATGGCCCCTGACCTTGAAGAAGGTAATTAGTAATTAGAAGGCTGAGAGGCCATCTTAGACCATATACAGCCTCCTGGACCCTGGGAAGGATTTGGGTCTGTAGCTTAAAAATAATGGGAAATTTAAAAAGGGATTTTTTGGTAGGGGGTGAGTGATGCAATCAGGTTTGGTTTTTTTTAAAATTTAATTTAAAAAATGTACTTATTTATTTGGCTTTGCCAGGTCTTACTTGTGGCACCTGGGGTCTTTTTTAGTTGCGGCATGCAAACTCTTAGTTGTGGCATGTAGGATCTAGTTACCTGACCACAGATCGAACCTGGGACCCCTGCACTGGGAGCATGGAATCTTAGCCACTGGACCATCAGGGAAGTCCCACTAATTTTTTATTTTTTTTAAGTGAATGAATTGGAGCAGGTCAGGAAGGGAAGCCTGGAGAATGTTGCAGTGGTCCAGGCAAGGAGAAGGGCAGCTGGGAATGAAATGAGTGGTGTGGGTGAAAATGGAAAGAGTAGGAAGATGTAAGGGATGTTTGCTGTTGTTGTTCTGTCACCCAGTCATGTCCAGCTCTTTGCAACACCATGGACTGCAGCACGCCAAAGCCTCCCTGTCCTTCACCATCTCCCAGAGTTTGCTCAAGTTCATGTTCATTGCATTGATGATGCTGTCCAGCCATCTCATCCTCTGACGCCCTCTTCTCCTTGTTCAGGAGGCTGAAAACACAAACCTGCTCCTGCTGAGGATTTAGTCAACCAACTGCTAGTCATCAACTCAGAGAAGTGAATGCTGGCCCTGGGATCATCCGTTCACACCTCCTCAGGGTACAGGAGCTAGACCTACAGGTCCGAGGGTGAGAGGCCTTGTCCGAGGCACACAGCAAGTTAGATGCAGAGCCTGGTGTAAGCCATGGGGACCACATGGTGATCTCACATCCATGCCCATCCATGGACCAGGTACTTCCTCAGGGCTGTGGGCTTGCACCAGGGAGGAGAGGGGAGGAATGCTGTCTCTAGCCCCCAAGGCCATTGAAGAACTGGGGTTCTTCAATGATGAAGGGGTCTGGGGACAGGAGGAAGAAGAGAGGAGGGGGACAGGAGTGAGGGGTCTCCATTCAGTTCCTCTCCTGTGGTCACTGTGCCTTCAACACGTGCTTCAGTCAAGGATGTGGAAGGCAGCAGGGCGGGGAATCCGAGAACAACAGGCATTTGATGCCTCTGGGCGCGGGGCAGATAATGAGATGCAGGGCTGCGCCAGAGCCTGAGCCATGGGGGGGTGTTGGGAGTCCAGCATGCTTCTCTTTGTGGCATTGAGGGCGGACTTAAAGGTCAGGAGGCCAGACTGCAGTCCCTTCCTTCCAGCTCCTTGGATGTCGGGCCCTGTCATGTGAATTCTCCTGGCTGCCCCCTCTCTCTGGGCTCTCCTCCCCGCTCCACGACAGTCTTCTGCCACATCCCCTTCAATGGCTCCATTGTGGCAGCAGCTGCAGGCCTGGGGGTTCTGTCTCCCTCCTTCCCTCCCCCGGCCCCCCTGGGAGAAGCCTGGTCCCCTGGGTGGAGAGCTGGGCAGCCTCTTCCTGTGTTCTCTGCCTCTAGGTCCTGATCTCAGGGTTTCTGGTCTCCCCTTCCCATTTAGGGCAGGCGCTGCAAGTGACCCTGTTCCCTCTCCTGTCTTTTCTGGGAGGATGCTGTGAGTGAGGCAGGAAATCTGGTCCTGCAGCAGGTGAACACACGGAGCCACCAGGATCCACCTTCTCTCCCTTCACAAAAGCTTCTTGCCTGTGCAACCTTGGCTTTTTTGTAGGATCCACAGCAGAGGGAATATGATAGGCTTTGAGGAAGAGTGCTGTGATTTTGGTTACACTTTTTGGAATCAAAGATAGAGATGGAGAGAGAGAGAGAGAGGCAGACAGTCAGAAAACCACCTTTATTCTTTAATTCTCCAGGTGAGTTATAATAATCCTAGTAAAATGTAACTTTGTTGTCATTGGTTTAAACTGACAAGCCCTTCACTTTGGTGTGGAATTTAATCTCCCTTCTTTTCTTTATCTGCTAGCAGGGTCTCAGATCACTGACACCCTGTGGGCTGTGGGATTCCAGGAGACCTAGGAGCAAATGCTGGGTGAATGACAGGGGCCATGCAGGAAATGGCTCAGGTCTCTCTGCTGGAATTCCCCACCCTTCATTAAAATGATATAATTTTAAGCTCCTGTGATAAGTGACAAAGCAGAATAAAAGAAAACAATGATGATTTCATGAAGAACTGGGCATTTGAGCTGGATCAGGGAGGTTGCCCCACATCCTGGCAGCCTTGTAAGCCCAACCAGCTGACTACCCAGACATGCTAAATTATGGCAAGTTAACATGCTGGAAGGAGAGTCTGCTCTTTATCCCCTGCTCTGCAAACTCCCGGAGCCAGTGAGTGTGTAGAGGAGGGTTAGGAGCCTCGTTGAAGATTCCAGAGCCCCAGGCAGCAGTGGGCACCTAAGGAGGTTGGGCAGCTCCTCCCCCTGGGCATAGGATGGGCTCTTGAAGAGGCCTGGAAAGAAGAGCCTGCACTGGCCAAATCTAGCTCTTGGATTCCCTTCCCCATCCCCCCATCTCTTCTACTGCCTGCACCCATGAGGCCACCCCTTACCACTTGGTGAGGCGAGACACTCCCTGAGAAGGTCACCCCTTGACTTAATTATTACCCAGAAGCATCAGGGATGCTAGCCCATCTGGAGGACCAGGGGGTACCCGCAGTCCCTGTGGTCAGGCAGCCTCTGTTTTCTGTAAAGAGCGCGTCATGCCCAGAGACCATACTGACCTCCAGTGTCTATGGGCTCAGGGTCCCCCTGGAGCCATGGGGAGCCAGTGAACCTGTCCAGTCCTATGAATTAGGAACCCCAGCTGAGGGAGGGACTGGGGAATCATGGCACTGCCTCACCCCAGTCCATCCTAGAAGGGGAGTCTACCAAGAGGCCCTTCTGCCCCCATTTTCCTCCTTGTGTGTGAGCTCAGTGAAGAGGCTGGGTGATGGGGGTCCACATGTGATGAGCGGTTGTGGAGGAGCTGTGGGTGGCTGGGGAAGGTGCTGACCCAGGGTGCAGGGTTGGAGTGTTGGGGCTGAATGCGTGCTTAACAACCATCCATGGATACACAGAAACGGGAGGGTCACAGCACGAACTGGACACTCAGAGGGTTACTGTGCAGCAGAGGGAAATGGATTCACCTCCCGGAGGTGGTGAGACAGTGGGATCGGATCTGGGGTTCTTCTTTCCACGTGAAGAGGGTCTGTGGAAGAGTTGTGCCTCCTGTTCAGGGCCACACACATAGAGGATGCTCGACAGCTTGTCTCTAAGCTCCCGTGGCCCCATCTTTAATAAGGCCTTCATGCACAGCCCCTGCCCCTTGCCCCGTCTCTGCTTCTGTAAGCGCAGATCCTCCCTGCAAGCTCTGACCCTGCCCTGAGTGGGCAGCGTGCACTCAGCACTCACCATACTGTGTGTGAGCACTCACCTTTAGCTTTCCTCTGGGGGGTCCTGCAGCTCCTCAAAGAGCCACCCTCTTGGTCCTGGTGCCCAGAGGGTCCTAGGCAAACACTGAGTGCTCAGCACAATTTTGCTGATTGACTGGTTGGTGCCAGGACTGCCAGCCAACAAGATGCAAATTGAAGTATATGCATAAAAAATCGAGAGCTGCCTCTTGGTTTGGGGGCCTTTCCTCTGGCCCCTAGTGGTCCCTAGAGGTCCAGCCTCTTTGCTCCCACCCCACTGACTCCACCACATCTCTCATAGCCAGTGAATTCCCTTGGCGTCCACCAAGGAGCACAGCAGTTTTCTTCCAACGACAAGCTCTCTGTAAGATGGCTTGATTATGTGTGTGGGGGGCACTGGATGCTGCTTTAATGCCCAGACAGAAAAGATGTGAGTAAGGCTGTACTGCTACTTCTCTCTTATTGATCCTTGACTCTGGGCTCCAATGCACAACCCCTGACCTTTGGGTCCCCCAACATGGGTAGCCTCTCCAGGGCTGGGGACAGCTTCATCCTCTCCGTCTCCGTGTGAGGTTGCCTCCCAGTGTGCAGACAGACACCCAGTAAAAGGCGCTATCTCTGTCTTTCCAGCCCCTGCTGGGCCTCCAGGGTCCTTTACAAAAACAGGACCAAGTGTCCTACAAAGAGGTCCCTTTCCCAGGAGCCTGTGGCAGGGAACTGGGCCCAGCTCAGGGTCTCACATCTATGTGAGGAGGCAGAGGCTGCTCAGGTGAGGCCACATGGTGGGATAGAGATGCTTCCCTCCCCATCTCCTGCTTCTCCTGGGAGCACTCAGCCAGCTAACAAAGATCACATATTCTCCTGGGAGCGCTCAGCCAGCTAACAAAGATCACATATTCTCCTGGGAGCGCTCAGCCAACTAACACAGACCACATATCCTCTAGGGAGCACTCAGCCAGCAGACACAGACCAGGTGTCCTCAAGCTGGGCAGAGGACACGGCATTGGCCAGGCAGACAGAAAGCTGGAGTCTGAGCAGGAGCTCCATCTCATCTCAGGGCAACATTGACCAAACATTGCCCCCTGGGGCTTCATTTCTAAATATAGAAATGAGAAGTTCAAACAGGGAGCTTTCTGGTCCAGTTCTCTATTGATGTGTGATAAAGCACTCCTAAACTTAGTCGATTCGATCAACAACTTTTCATTTGCTCATGAATCTGCAGTTTGGCCCTGACTCAGCTTGTTCAGCTCCTATCGCTCCATGTCTATGAGCACCGTTCGGGGAGACTGCACAGCCCAGGCCTGCAACTGTTGGAGGGCTCACTCCCGCACACCCACCTGTGGCTTTTCCATGTGGTTGCTGGGCTTCTGGGTGCCAGGTGCCAGCATCCTTACAGAGAGGAAGAGAGGAGAAGGGAGAGAGGCGGAGGGAGGGGGGATAGAGAGAGAGAATTGGGTAGAAGGTGTATATCAACTTTTCTGATTTAGCCTTTCAAGTTACTTCTGGTGTACTCTATTTGTTAGAAGTCAGTCACTAAGACTGACCCATATTCAGGGGAGGGAGTAGACTTCACTTTTTGACAATGCTGTTGTTCAGTCACTAAGTTGTGTCTGACCCTTTGCAACCCTATGGACTGTGGCATGCCAGGCTTCTCTTTCTCTGTCCTTCACTATCTTCCTGGAGTTTAGTCAAACTCATGTCCGTTGGGTCGGTGAGGCTATCCAACCATCTCTGTCATCCACTTTTCCTCCTGCGTTCAATCTTTCCTAGCATCAGGGTCTTCTCCAATGAGTTGGCTCTTCGCATCAGGTGGCCAGAGTATTGGAACTTCAGCTTCATCATCAATCCTTCTAATGAATATTCAGGATTTATTTCCTTTAGGATTGACTGGTTTGGTCTCCTTTATGGGGGATTTCAAAGAATTTGTGTATTTGTGAACAGGTTTCAATACCACCTCACTTTCCAAGCCCCTTCCAGCTCTAAAGAGGCAATGGTATAACTGGGGTGTAAGAGCACTCTGAGGGCCAGGCTTCCCCCCAAAGCCCTACTCTACCAGCCCTGCCTCCTCAATTTTACTGCCGCCCTTCCAGGTAACTCTATACACTCCATGGGACAGGAAACTGTAACAGTCTAGAGATAGCATCATAGCCTAGCATCTCTGTTTGGGTAACTCTAGCATGAAACTAGATCAGTGCAAATGCATAAAGATCTGAATTGGGGAGTATCTGAAAGGTCTATTTCTGAAACTCTCCAGTTGGCAATGTGCCAGCTAGCTCACTCCTTCCTTTTCTTTGAAGGTTTCCCAGAGTGGCTCCAGCCCAAATCAGGGAACTGCCCCCGCTGTCTTTAAGTTGACTTCTCCAGCTCAGCTCACAGTTACCACTGGCTGAGAGCTTTTGCCTGGCGTGGGCCCTAGGACTGGACACCTCCACGTGGCTTATGTGTCTCTCTTCTCCTTTTTACTGGCTTCTCCATCAACAAGGTTTTCATTGCTTTCCAAGAATCTGAGCCTCTCCTGTTCCCCTTCTTAGGAAGAGTGCTTGTCTAAAGATGGGTTTGCAGTCAGCCACTGTACCATGGCTATGGATTCCACTGGGGATGGATGGGGTCTGCTCTTCAGCACTTGGTGGTTGCCAGGCAACTCCAGAAGGGGGATATAAAGGGTCACACTAGGCCCACGCTTCTTCTTTAATGATAAGAGCCACATTTTCTGTCCTGGACTTATAGTCTTCCTATGGTTTTCCTGTCACATGGCCCCTAGGTGGCAGAAGCAGAGAATTGGAGGACAGAGGACGAGCAAAGTGGGAGGGAGATGTGTTTTTAGAACAAGAAAAGAAACAGCAGGTCACCTCCAATTCCTCCCCCTGCCCAGGTAATTTCTGTTGCTGAAGAAGATATGGTTCTCTTCCCTTGACACTGGGCAACTTCGTTGCTTGAGATGGGAGATCTTTGGTGCCATTTCCGGCCATTTCTCTGCATCCTTGTGAACTCCCAACATGGCAGCACTGATACCCGAAAGAAGCTACCACCGGAGACCTGTGGCCCTTTCAGTGGTGAAGTTTTAGTGCAGTGAGCATGACACACAGCGCTGAGGGGAGCCTGGGGACCGGTCCACCCACAGAGAATGAGCTGCATAAGCCATGAAAAGCAGCTAACCAAGGAGGCCAGGTTAGCCATGAAGAGACCTGGATACAGATTTCAGCTCCACCCACACTTAGATGTGTGACAAGTGGTAGGTCATTTCCCTTCTCTGACCTTCAATCTCCCATCTGCACCAAGACAGCTTAGTTACAGCTAAGCTATAATTGTCAATGTTTCAATGTTCTATCAGCCCAGCTGTGGAGAAAGATTATGAATGTTGAATTAATGACAAAGTGAAAGAGAGGCTCTTTTGGCTAGTAGTTCTGGGGTAGTTCCTGAAGAGGAGACAGAGGGCTGGAGCAGACCCCACAAACATGTGCAAGATATTGGGAGCTATTTACAAACAGAAACCAGAAAACAGCAGCAGGCCAAGCCTAAGAAGGCTGTAGGCCTGGGCCCATCGGCAAACCTGCTGGGGCCCCTCTACGGAGCTTTTTTCCAGTCGCCACCCTCCACGTGGTTCATCTTACCTGGGTCTCCTATGTGCCACCTCTGTACCTGCCAACCTACAAGCCACTCTTCAAGACTCAGTCTACCTATCAGCTTCTCCAAGAAGATTTCACTGGACTCCACATCTGTGTCATGTGCCTGCCTCTGAACAACTTCTGGACTCTGTGCTCCTCACTGTAGAGAGTGTTTATTTTTCACACTCACACACTCAGTGGTCATAGTGCTTTATTTTTATGAAATCAATTATAATTGGCTTTAAGGCCCACTTCTGCTAAGGCTGGCAGAAAAATCTATCTTCTCTACCTCTAGGGTTTATTCCACCTACTCCAAAATTCCATGAAGTCTTGTGGGGACCTTACTTTCAACAGAACATCTGGGAAGATTCTTCTTGTTCATCATGTGCACTTTGATTCATTCCTTGTCCAAGTCCACTTGGGCTCTTTTCTGCCTCCTGGGTGGCAGACAGTACTGGGTTTCCATGCCAGGCTTGAGGGGGGGCGCTCTTTGCTGAGGGTGAGAATCCAGTCTCCCTGAGGCTGCCACAATGCTGCTCCTTGTGAGGGCCTGCTCCTTCCTGGGGTGCCCCAAGTGGGTCATTGCCCACCTGCAGCTTACATAAATCTGCCTGATGTACCCTTTTTAGTGTTGGGGGACCTCTTTCTCCATTTTTGCCCTTGTCATGTCGCTTCTCCTCTGTACACAGCTTCTCTCCTCTTCCTCTGGAAAATCCATGTCCTACTCTCAATGATCCGTAAGTCTGTATCTTATCAAATTATTTACCATATGAGATGGAAGATCTGTGTTTGTGTGTGTTTACCCAATTAGCAACAAGCTTCAGGAGGGCAAGAGTTGTGCCATATTAATCTTTACAATTCCAGCAACTAGAAAAGTTTATGTGAGCACTCGACATTATTATTGAATTAAATTGACTCGACTGTCCCCATTGTCTAGACTAGTCCAAGATGAATCTGAATCAGGATTACCTTCTCCTGTTCTGTGAGTGCAGGAAAGTCAAGAATTTCTGTGTCATGACATTCTGAAAACATGAGCTTGAATCTTTAACTGCCAACACTGAAAATCAGGTGAATGATAACATCTTGAGTTGTCAGTGGCTGGGAGGTAAAGGAATCAGGTTTCAGCCCTTGTAGAAAAAGAGGCCTGGACAGCCAGAAAAATCTGGGTCACAGCCAAATGGGGACTAGAATACAAAAATCAGAGACAGAGCAGAAATCCAGTCATAGAGACTGGACATATTTGGTAGTGATTTGGAGCAAAACAGTGGATGGGTGGGGTGCCAAATAGAGTATGTGATGCTAAGACTTAGGACAACATCCTATCACCTGGCAGGGATGGCTTTCCAGCACCTGCTGTGTCTAGTTCTCTTTGACTCAGGACACAGTAGGCTCAACCTAGTCTAATTTTCAGATATGGAAATTGTCAAGTTTGATGGCTTCATTTCGAAATAGAGAACTGTCTTTTCTCTAGGTGGAAATAAGCCCTTTAGGGGACCACTGGATGGATTAAAGATCATTCCTAGGGAAAAACAAAAAACTAACAACCTTTAAAGGAAACTCAAGAAGATGGAAAAACACTTGATTGGGGATCAAGGCTCCAGATCTACAGAGCATAGACAGTATGGTATCTGTCTAGGGTTTTAAGCTTTGAGTTTCATCAGCTGGCGAGGCTTAGTAGGATTTCTGATTTTGTTTCTGTCTGAGATTGACAGGTTATATGGACTACAAAATGGACCCTAAGTAGATGTAATGGAGTCTACAGATTCATTGAGAAGAATGGTGTGGAAAGTCTGCCAAGAGCAACAGCAACCCTCAGCCTACTTAATGCTTTATTCCTCTTTCTAAGCTTAATTAGCCCACAGGGTAGCTGTTTCTGAAGGTCACTCCTGACTCACAGTAGTAAATCTTGTCATTAGCAAGGGGTGGGGGAGGGGACTCATTTTCCTACGTGCTGTGCATGTGGGCACATATATAGCTTGTCTAAAACATGAATCAAGGTATTAGATGGAAGTGAAAGCAAAAGGGACTCTTACTGAGTTTAGGTTTGGAAACTGAGCCACTGAGAGACTGTTCCTTCCCACTTTCATTTTGGTAATAATATTATAGTAGGGGTTTTCAACAAACATTTCTAAAGAATAAATCTTGTTTCCAATAAAGTTTTGTTGAGTTGAATTAGATTATTCTAATGATCAGTAGTGAAATAATTATGTCTAAAGACTCCTTGCTTCAGGCCTTAAGAATTTATAAGATAACAAAGTGACTGAACTTTGAAAAAGAAAGAGGTGAATTGGATAAAATGTGCAGTTTATTGAGTTGGATGGTGATAATGCCACTTTGATTCCATCTTTAGGATAAGGAGAAGATTATTTGAGTAGAGTTGAAAGTCTCTATTCAGGACAGACACTGAGGAGTTCTTGCAAGACAACTTGTAGTGAAAAGAATTAATGGAGTTCATTTATTCATTAATTCATTTTGTTCTGTTTCCATTTGCCTATAGGTAATACTTCAAAAATTTTTAATTAAACTTTTATTCTGAGATAAATGTAGGTTCACAAGAAGTTGTAAGGGATAATACACAGTGTGCACATACTCAGTTTTCTCCAGTGGATAAACAGATTGTGGTATATCCGTACCATAAATCTATGGTATAATATCCCACCCACCTAGAAGCCTGACATTGATACAGTAAAGACACAGCATTTCCATCACCATAAGGATGCTTTGTGTTGCCTCTTAATCATGCCCACTTCCTCCTACCTCCAACGCTCCTTTACCCCCAGAAACGACTATTTTGTTCTCTATAATTTTTTCATCACAAGAATGTTATATAAATGGAATCATAAAGTATGATATCTTTTGGGATTGGCATTTTTCACTCCTCATAATTCTCTGGCTATTCTTCCAGGTTTCTGTGTGTATCAACAGTTTTTTTTATTGCTGAGTAGAATTTCATGGTATGGATATACCTTATGTATTTAACCGTTTACCTGCTGTAGGACATCTGGATCGTTTCTAGTTTTTAGCTGTTACGAACAAAGCTGCTGAAAATATTTGTGATCAAGTTTTTTTTTTTTTTTAAATTGAAGTATAGTTGATTTACAATGCTGTGTTAATTACTGCTATGCAATAAAGTGATTCAGTTTTATATATATATATATATATACATACATACATATATGTACATTCTTTTAAAAATATCCTTTTTCCATTATGGTTTATCATAGGATATTGAATATAATTCTCTGTGCTATATAGTAAGACCTTGTTATTTATCCATTCTATATAAAAGCTTACATCTGCTAACCTCAAGCTCCCACTCCCTCCCTTCCCCAACCCCATGTCCCCTTGGCAGATGTCAGTTGGTTCTCTATGTCCTTGATTCTGTTTCTGTTTCATAGATAGGCTTGTTTGTGCCACATTTTAGATTCCACATACAAGTGATATCATATGGTATTTGTCTTTCTCTTTCTGACTTACTTTACTTGGTATGATAATCTCTAGTTGCATTGTGGACAAGTTTTTATGTGAACATTAGTCTTCATTGCTCCAGGTGTCAGCCCTTAATCAATTAATTTAATTCAACTCCATATTTACTGGGTCATATCGTAGTTGCATCCTGAAAAGGCAATGACAACCTACTCCTATATTCTTGCCTGGAAAATTCCATGGACAGAGAAGCCTGGTGGGCTACAGTCCATTGGGTTGTAAAGAGTTGGACATGATTAAGCAACTGAATGTACGTGACTGAAGTTAAATTTTAGTTTTTTTAAGAAATTGCCAAATTGTTCTCCAGAGTGTCTTGACTATTTTACATTCCTACCAGCAATATATGAATGATCCAGTTTCTCTGCATCCAAGCCAGTGTTTTGTGGTGTTACTACATTTAATTCTAGTCATTCTGATGAGTATGTGGTGATATCTCATGTGGTTTTAACTTGCATTTCCCTAAAGGCTAATGATCTTAAATATCATTTCACATGCTTATTTGCAATCTGTATATCCTCTTTGCTAAAATGCCTCTGTGTCTCTCGTGCATTTCCTAATTCAACTATTATTATTATTGTTATTGTTGAGTTTTGAGACTTCTTTATATATTCTAGATATTAGTCCTTTGTTGTATATGTGATTTATGACTCTTTTCTCATACCCTAAAGCTTGTCTTATCATTTTCTTAATAGAAGTTTAAAATTTTGGTGAAATTTTCCCTCCTCTTCTATTTTCTGGAAAGTTCAGTTAGTTCAGTTCAGTTGCACAGTCAGGTCCGACTCTTTGTGACCCAATGGACTGCAGCACGCCAGGCTTCCTGTCTGTCACCACCTCCTGGAGCTTACTCAAACTCTTGTCCATAAAGTCAGTGATGCCATCCAACCATCTCATCCTCTGTTGTCCCCTTCTGCTCCCATCTTCAATATTTCCCAGCATCAGGGTCTTTTCCAATGAGTCAGTTCTTCGCATCGGGTGGCCAAAGTATTGGAGTTTCAGCTTTATCATCAGTCCTTCCAATGAATATTCAGGACTGATCTCCTTTAGGATAGACTGGTTGGATCTTGTTGCAGTCCAAGGGACTCTCAAGAGTCTTCTCCAGCACCACAGTTCAAAACCACCAATTCTTTGGCACTCAACTTTCTTTAGAGTCCAACTCTCACATCCATACATGACTACTGGATAAACCATAGCTTTGACTAGATGGACCTTTGTTTGCAAAGTAATGTCTCTGCTTTTTAATATGCTGTCTAGGTTGGTCATAGCTTTTCTTCCAATGAGCAAGTGTCTTTTAATTTCATGGCTGTAGTCACCATCTGCAGTGATTTTGGAGCCCAAGAAAATAAAGTCTCTCACTGTTTCCATTGTTTCCCCATCTATTTGCCATGAAGTGATGGGACCAGTTGGAAGGACTGCTGTGGAAGCTGAAACTCCAATACTTTGGCCACCTCATGCAAAGAGTTGACTCATTGGAAAAGACTCTAATGCTGGGAAGGATTGGGGGCAGGAGGAGAAGGGGACGACAGAGGATGAGATGGCTGGATGGCATCACTGACTCGATGGACATGGGTTTGGGTGGATTCCGGGAGTTGGTGATGGAAAAGGAGGCCTGGTGTGCTGCGATTCATGGGGTCGCAAAGAGTCGCACATGACTGTGCAACTGAACTGAACTGAACTGAACTGATGGGACCAGATGACATGATCTTATTTTTCTGAATGTTGAGTTGTAAACTAACTTTTTCACTCTCCTCTTTCACTTTCATCAAGCGGCTCTTTAGTTCTTCTTCACTTTCTGCCACAAGGGTGGTATCATCTGCCTATCTGAGATTATTGTTATTTCTCCCGACAATCTTGGTTCCAGCTTGTGCTTTATCCAGCCCAGTGTTTCTCATGATGTACTCTGTATATAAGTTAAATAAGCAGGGTGACAATATACAGCCTTGATGTACTCCTTTCCTGATTTGGAACCAGTCTGTTGTTTCACGTCCAGTTCTAACTGTTGCTTCTTGACCTGCATACAGATTTCTCAGGAGGCAGATAAGGTGGACTGGTATTCCCATCTCTTGAAGAACTTTTCACAGTTTGTTGTGATCCACATAGTCAAAGGCTTTGGCATAGTCAATAAAGCAGAAATAGATGCTTTTCTGGAACTCTCTTGCTTTTTCTATGATTCAACGGATTGTGGCAATTTAATCTCTGGTTCCTCTGCCTTTTCTAAATCCAGCTTGAACTTCTGGAAGTTCATGGTTCATGTACTGTTGAAGCCTGGCTTGGAGAAGTTTGAGCATTACTTTGCTAGTGTGTGAGATGAGTGCAATTGTATAGTAGTCTGAACATTCTTTGGCATTGCCTTTCTTTGGGATTGGAATGAAAACTGACCTTTTCCAGTCCTGTGGCCACTGCTGAGTTTTCCAAATTTGCTGGCATATTGAGTGCAGCACTTTCACAGCATCATCTTTTAGGATTTGAAACAGCTCAACTGGAATTCCATTGCCTCCACTAACTTTGTTCGTAGTGATGCTTCCTAAGGCCCACCTGACTTCACATTCCAGGACGTCTGGCCCTAGGTGAGTGATCACACCATCATGGTTGTCTGGGTCATGAAGATCTTTTTTGTACAGTTCTTCTGTGTATTCTTGCCACCTCTTCTTAATATCTTCTGCTTCTGTTAGGTCCATACCATTTCTGTCCTTTACTGAGCCCATCTTTGCATGAAATGTTCCCTTCGTATCTCTAATTTTCTTGAAGAGATCTCTAGTCTTTCCCATTCTATTGTTTTCCTATATTTCTTTGCATTGATCACTGGGGAAAGCTTTCTTCTCTCTCCTTGCTACTCTTTGGAACTCTGCATTCAAATGGGTAGATCTTTCCTTTCCTCCTTTGCCTTTCACTTCTCTTCTTTTCTCAGCTATTTGTAAGGCCTTCTCAGACAACCATTTTGCCTTTTTGCACTTCTTCTTGGGGATGGTCTTGATCTCTGTCTCTTGTACAATGTCACGAACTTCCATTCATAGTTCTTCATGCACTTTGTTGATAAGATCTAATCCCTTGAATCAGTTTGTTACTTCTACTGTATAATCATAAGGGATTTGATTTAGGTCATACCTGAATGTTCTAGTGGTTTTCCCTACTTTCTTCAATTTAAGTCTGAATTTGACAAGAAGGAGTTCATGATCTGAGCCATAGTCAGCTCTCAGTCTTATTTTTGTTGGGAGCTTCTCCATCTTTGGTTGCAAAGAATATAATCAATCTGATTTTGGTATTGACCATCAGGTGATGTTCATGTGTAGAGTCTTCTCTTGGAAGAGGGTGTTTGCCATGACCAGTGTGTTCTCTTGGCAAAACTCTATTAGCCTTTGCCCTGCCTCATTTTGTACTCCAAGGCCAAATTTGCCTGTTACTCCAGGTATCTCTTAAATTTCTACTTTTGCATTCCAATCATCTATGATGAAAAGGACATCTTTTTTAGGTGTTAGTTCTAGAAGGTCTTGTAGGTTTTCATAAAACTGTTCAACTTCAGCTTCTTCAGCATTACGGGTTGGGACATAGACTTGGATTACTGTGATATTGAATGGTTTGCCTTAGAAATGAACAGAGATCATTCTGTCGTTTTTGTGATTGCATCCAAGTACTGCATTTCTGACTCTTGTTGACTATGAGGGCTACTCCATTTATTCTAATGGATTCTTTTTTTAAAGGGATTTTCTGGAAAAGATGTATAGAATTAGTACTATTTCTTTAACATTTGGTAGAATTTTCCAGTGGTACTATGTGTACCTGGGAATTTCTTGTGGGGGATTTTTAAATTAGAAATCAAATTTCCTGAATAGCTATATGCCAGTCAAACTATTTATTTATACTGGGTAAGCTGTGATAATTTGTCCTTTTCAAGGAATTGGTCCATTTAATCTAAATATCCAAATTTATGTGTTTTGAATTGTTCATAGTATTTCTTTATTACCCTCTCATGTGTTTGAAATGTCTATAGTAATGTCCCCTGTTATGTTTCTGATATTGGAAATTTGTATCTTATCTCTTTCTAATTTGTTCATCTTGCTAGATAGTTATTTGTCAATTTCATCAGTCTTTCCAAAGCACTTTGTTTCATTGTTTTCCCCATTGATTTTCTGTTTTCAATTTCACTGATTTCTGCTCTTATCTTTATTACTTCCAGAAACTTGCTTTGGATTTATTTTGCTCTTCTTTTTCCAGGATCTTTAGGGGGTGAGGGAGCTTAAATTACTCAAAGTTTTTCTCTTTTCTAATATATGCATTTAGTGCTATATTTCCCCCTCAGCATTGCTTTTAGCTGTGTCACACAAATTTTGATGTTATATGCTTGCTTTCATTTAGTTCAGTATAGTTTTGGTCTCCACTGAGATGTGCTCTTTGACTCATATGATTATTTAGAAGTGTGCTGTTTAGTTTCTGAGTGTTTGGAGATTTTCTTGGGAACTTTCTGTCATTGATTTCTAGTTTGATTTTACTGTAGTCAGAGAATACGCTCTCTGTGATTTTAATTCTTAAACCCAGTTTCAAAGCCGAAGATAGTATCTACTTGGCATATGTTCTGTAGGCACTTGAAAAGAATGTATATTCTGCTGTTGAGTAAAGTGTTCTATAAATGCCTATTAGTTTCTATTGGTTGACAGTGTCCTTGTCCATTTTCTGTCTTGTTACTTTATCATTTTTGAAATGGGTTTTTAAGTTTCCAATTGTAATTACTGATTTGTTTTTCTCCTTTCAGGTCTACCACTTTTTAGTTTACATATTTTGCAGCTTCATTGTTTGGCACATACACACAGGATTACTATGTCTTCTTGGTAGATCAACTCTTTTACCATTAAGTAATGCCTCTCTGTGTTTCTGGTAATTATGTTTGCTCTGAAAATCTACTTTATCTGATATTAATAAAGTTTCTTCTGTTTTCTCTAACTATTGTTTGCATGATAAATCTTTTTCCTTCTTTTACTTTCAATCTGTCTGTATTGTTATAGTTGAAGTGACTATCTTATGGACCACATATATTTGATTTCTTTTTTTAAAAAAAATTTACTCTGCCAATCTCACTTTTAGCTGGTGTATATAGTCCATTTACAGAATTTACTCAATTCTACTTCAAATTAAAATGTAAAAAGTCATCTGATAGGCAGAAACTAAATTATCCAGACCCCTACCTGTTATGGAGTTGAATAAAGCTGCTTTTAACTTTCCAAACTCTGTTTTCCTGACAGACACATGAGAAGCTATAAGAGAGTGGGGTGTCTACTCATTTCTCTGAAATGTCCCACCTTCTGTTGAGGGATCCCTGGATTTCTCCGATTTCTGGAACTGCCATTTTCATATGCTAGTCACAACATACCTCCTAGGAATCAGAGGGGAGCAGTGAGTTCAAGCTAAGCCAGAAGCAGCCATGCCCAGCCTACTTTCTTTGGCTTTTTCCTCATCAAGTCTCCCATAATAATGCACAAAGTGAGAAGAGATGTAGGAGAGAATTTGATGATTGTGCTACTAAAGTATAGGATAGTGAAGGATGCAGCACTAGTTTATCCTACAATCCATGCCTACTGAAAGTCAGCCATAATTCTTTGGCCAAATTTTCTGAACAAGAATCCTAAGGGGTGTCAGAGAAAATGGAGTAGATCAGAGAGTTATGGGGCCTCCATCCACTCAGGATAAAGCTAAGGGGCCTTGTGGAAGACAGTGATGGATTCAAGCTATATGAAAAAACATATATCAAGTATGTCGACCTCGTCCCTATCTTTGGAGGATGTATGTAATTTATAGAGTGTTTAAATTAGACAAATGGCTCAATCGATTTAGAATAAGGGACAGGAAACACATGTTTCTTTTGCATTAAACTGAACTTCACCAGAGCAGAAAAGCTTATGATCTCCTGAGTTATAGAGCTTGAGTTCTCCATCAAAGTGCTCCTAATTACAGGGATTGCACTTTTCCACAAAGGCGATCCATTATGGAGCACGCTGTCTCCATAAAGACCAAGGATACACTACACAGCTCAAGCTAAGTGGTAATTTATATCCTTGTTTATAGGAAGAGAGAACAAGAATTAGCAGGAGAGTGAGGATGAGAACAAGAGAATGAGGGAGAAAGCAACCTGAAGAAAGGATGTTTTAGTGAAGATGGAAATGGACAAGAAAAAGGATTAAATATATCACAGAAATGACATCAGCCTTCTTTTCAAAAGAGTTGAGCTGTGGGGTAAGGAAAGAGATGACTGTGGAGAGCTAAGTTCAGTTGTTTTTAAATTTCCTACACTTGGGTAGGTGACCAAAGTGAATGTTCTGGTAGCCAAGGGTATAGATCTCTCTTAGGGTCTTTTGTGGGAAGCAGCACAGTTCACTGAAAAATATTTTGCCAATGGCAAGTTCATTGAGAGTCAAGTGATGGAATTCCAAATCACAGAATGACCTACTCTCTGATTTATTGTGGATTTTGCAGCAAAGTTTAGTTCTCTCTGCTTTTGCACACATCATTTTATACATGAGTGGGTGGCTTTCCCCTTAAATACAGTTTACCATCATGCCCCTTGGTGACTCTATGACCCGACCTTCTACATGGCACTGCCTTGGCCAACGCGTCTACCCCTGCCTCTGCTTTTATCAGCAAAGCAACTGCAACAATCTTCTTCACTGTGTTTAAGATATTCATTTGATATGCCTTATAAATTGGCTTTTGGAAAATTTACTTTTAGCAAATTGATCAATAACTCTTCCTTTACAATTGCCAAGATATGGAAGCAAGCTAAGTGTCCATCCGCAGGTGAATGTGTAAAGATGTGGTGTGTGTGTGTCTGTATAATGAAATACTCCTCAGCTGTAAAAAGTAAATTTTTTCATTTACAACAAGGATGGACTGCAAGGTATTTCACTAAGTGAAACAAATCAAACAGAGAAAGACAAATACAGTATGATATCACTTATATGTGGAATCTAAGAAATAAACTAGTAAATATAACAAAAAGGAAACAGACTTATAGATAAAGAGAACAAACTAGTGGCTGCCAATGGAGAGAGGAAAACAGAGGAAAATAGGAGCAGGGGATTAAGAGGTACAAACTAGTATGTATAAAATAAGCTACAAGGATATGTTGTACAACATAGGGAATATAGCTAATATTTTATAATAACTATAAATGGAGTATAACCTTTAAAAATTGTGAATCACCAACATTGTTAATCAGCTGTGACTGAAGTCACTCAGTCGTGTCCAACTCTTTGCGACCCCACAGACTGACTGTAGCCTCCCAGGCTCCTCCGTCCATTGGATTTTCCAGGCAAGCATACTGGAGTGGGTTGCCATTTCCTAATCAGCTATACCCCAATACAAAACAAAAAGTTCAAAAGAAAATAATTGTGAACCACTATATTATACACCTATAACATATAACATTGTACATCAACTATACTTCAATTTTAAAAAAAATTTAAAAATCGTGAAGGCAGTACTTTGCAACTTAAGAACTAACTTTGTGTTGAGCATGTAGCATGTTAGAAGCTTAGAAGACACTTAGAAGTTTGGAACCAAATCCTAGTTCTTACACTTAGGATGAGAAAAAAAAACCAGAGCCTCAGTTTTTTTGTCCAAAAATGGGAGTGCTATTCTTATCCTAGATGATGAGAGTTTAGATTAATCCATTCAGCCAGTATTCCTCGGGGGCTCTGGTGATCCAGGCGCTAATGAAGACTGGAGGACAGTCACTGTTCTCATGCATGAAACGGCAGGTGGGAGGGATGGGAAACCGTGGGGTGTGGGAGGCGCAGACTCTGTGAATGTGGAGCTGGTCTGGGCTGAAGACGCAGTGAAGGCAGGAGCCTGGCTCATCGAAATTTTGAAAGATGGACTCTGTGCATGGAAATATGAGCACAGTGCTACACATGAAAGAGTTCTGTGAGCTCGTCTCATTGCTCTGGCCACGCAGCCTTCCTTTGTTTGTGGCTCCCAAGGCTATCATTTTTACTTCTGCTCCTTCTCAATATTTCCAAACAAGTGGTACCAGTCAGAGATTTGGGGGCAGCGAGGCTGATGTTTTGGTTTATCTTGATCCTCACGAAGCCTGGAGATTTCTTCCTTCCCAGCAGGTCTCTGGCTTAGCTCTGGGTATTGTGTTCATGTCTACTGCTCACATTTGTGGCATCACCATGGATGAGGCCTCCCCCACTCAGGTTTCAGGTGTCAGATGAAGGGGTGCACCTGATGGCCTTTACCTTTTTGCCTCTGACATTCTGTGAGTTACAAAATTTTAAATTTGCTACACAGCAGTTAAAACAGTCCACATTCATATTTATGTTTTCTCTGCCTTTGGGAGGAGGTAGGTAAACTGAGCCAATTTTTATTTTTTTAATTCACATATTAAAAAAGAAACAAAAAACTTTCCATACTCCAATAGAGAAACGATTTTTTTCCCCCTTCCCCTCCCCTTCCCACTCCCTAATGATCAGAGTTTGGCCAGTTTTCTCTTTATTCTGAAGACCTGTCGTCTGGAGATGCAGGCCTGGATCCTTGTCCACTCATATATTCCTTCCTTCTCCCAGGGAAGGAGGCCAGATGTTCTCCTTTAACTCAGCCCTGAGCACAGATGCTTCTTCTAGAAGCTGCAGATAAGAAGTGTTCTCCTTACAGAACCAGATAATAGCTGAGTCAGGGGGTGGCTGTCACTGACCTGAGCTGAGGGAGAAGATCTACTCAATAATAGTCATTATAACCAGTTATACCTTTGGTTTTATTTCTACAGTCTAATTTTATGACTTGTGTTTAATAGACTGTGTTGAGGGAAAAGCAGTATAGAGCATAGTAGCTAAGGGTATGGGCTCTGGGGTCAAATTCCATCTTCTAAAGCTACTAGAGAAGCCCCCATGAGAAAGCCACTTACTTTTCCTGAGTCTAAGGTTTATCTTCTTCAAAATTTATAACTCATGGAACTGTGAAAATTCAAATGATCTAATATTAATGCTATTTAACATACTAATATTAATATTAGTATAAAGTGTTTAAAACAGCACTTGGCCTAGAGTAAATCCTCCCTCAGCTATTATTGCTATTTTACTCTCTTCTCAAATTTTGCAACATTTCTTAAATTTTGATTATTTTTTGTTTGTTTGTTTGTGTTTTGCTCTCAGAACAGTTTGGAAGCTCTACCTTTCATTAAGGCCATTTATTTTTAATTAGTATACATTCATTTAATATTAAGTATACTGTGAATTTTCCTGTTAATTAAATAGTAATCTCTAGACACTGAGGTTAGTGACCTAAAGATGCTTTGAATACTACTGAAATAACAAATTCTAAGAAGGGAAAGTGGAGAAAATGAGCAACTTTAATGAAACAACAAATTGCCACAACTTCAAACAAGAAATGGGGTAACACGTCTGCCAAATACCATGCCTTTGGGTCAACACAGATGAAGACTACTCAGGAGGGAGCCTGCACCCCTCCTGGGACCACAAGGGTGTACGCAAGACCACCTAGCTCTTATTACCATCTAGAAGTGCCTACAGTGAGCCTTAGACTAGCAACCATCTAATCCATGGATGGTTTATTGATGGAACCACTTGGCCACAGCTGACTCCACTCATGTGCACGGACACTTTGAAATCTGTGGAATCCTGCAGGAGGTCAAGATTACCTTGTCTTTTTTCCTGCTGATGCTTTGGCTGGTAAAATCCCAGCGCTCCACTTTAAGGACTTCCTTTACGTGCAGAGAGAAAAGCCAACACATCGCCTTTCTTTCTGACAGTTCACTGCAGTTGAAATGTGTTTGTTAGGGATCAATTTAATGTGTCCTTTGTCTTTGCAGGAAGTGTTTTCCTGGTGCCGCCTTCCTGAGTGGCGTTGCCTCCTGCAGACTGTGGCACAGCAGAGATATTATTGTCTTTCATTGAAACGAATGGATGCCCCTCTGGGAGTCTGGATATTATCAAGATGAAAAAGGTTCGGCCCTTTTTTTCAAGAGCAGTAAATCAGATCCTTTGTGAGGTGTACATTCAATCTCCTTAACAATCTTTCTTCTAGAAGTAGCTAAGCCAGCCTGAAGCCTTTGTCTTTGCTACTGTGGATGGAGGTGAAGAAAGAGGTCTGTGTCACCCAGGCCCTCCTCCAGGCCCACAGATCTGCTGGTTCCCATTTGGCTTCCAAGTGCTCATACATGCGGGGCTACCCCTTGCCTTCAGAGTCCCTCACATACCCTTCCATCCCCTCTGGAGCCTATTGGCTTCCTATGGCTTCATCTCCACATCTCATGCTTTAGGGCCTTCTTTGCTCTGTTTTACTAGGAATAAGTGAGACCTTATCTGGTGAGCTGGGTAATGTTGATACTTTGCCTTTTGATATGTTCTCCCATCTCAGGCAACATACCTGGACCCACCATGACACATTTCTTTAGGAAGGTCTTCCAGTGCCTTCAGGAGGCCCATGAGTAGGAGCTAAATTTGTGTTAACTCCAGAGACAAAATGAACAGTGACAACATAAAATATCTTTCATTTGGAAGTTAATTGGGTAAGTATCAGATGGTGAATGTTTTGGAGTTTAGGTGTCATACGGCTTCAGTGGGAGCCAGCGTCACCACGTGTTGCTAAGAAGGAAAACTTGGACTATGTCAGTGGAGGAACAGAGTGTGGATCAGAGGAACAGAGAGTTCTCCTGTCCTCGGTGCTGGCTACTTGGTCTGGAACTGTATTCTAATTGTCCTTTGCATTAGAGGAAGAACCTTGAAAATAAATGCAAGAGATAGATTAACATCTCAGGGAATCTAGAAACCATGTTGCATAGAGATGTGTGGAAACACTGTGGAATCCAATAGGGCTGTCTAGTCTGAAAAAAATAAAAGACTTGGGAGAAAAATGATGTCTGTCTCCAGATGTTTAAAAAGCTGCAGTGTGGTAGAGAAAACAAATGGGTTCTGAGCAGTCACTATAGGGTAGAACTTTGATCTGTAGGTAGAAGTTGCAGGGGATAGATTTCATCTCACTCTGCTTTAGCAACCCCAGCAGGAGCCCTGTGGGAAAGCAGTCACCATGTCACCCAGGGTGCGTGAGCCGAGGCTGACTCCATTTCTCCAGGAGTCAGGTGGGTACATGCTGGGTCTCCTGCCTCAAGCACGAGTGTCTGTTTAGGAGTGTTGGCTATGGTGCCTCACAAATGGCTCTGAGGCATGGAAGGAGGGCGGCAAAACCATGCTGTGCTCACGGAGGGTGCTGGGCCTGGCCTTGGCTGGCAGGGGATGTTTGTTCAATTTAAGTCTCAAGCTGATGAACTAGGCCTGGAGTTTCACCTGCAGCCCCTCCTGCATTCCTAACATCTGCAGGGAAGGCTCCAATCCCAATTCAGACAGTCCCATCTATGCCCTGAAGACAAGGGTGAGGGTGACCCATGTTGGGTTGGCCTGAGGATGAAAAGCAGGGGTTGGAGCTCTGAGTTGGGGGCTGGACTATAGAATGCTGTGTGGGGTTTTCTCTTTTCAGGTGTTTGTCCCTGTTTGTGAAGCCCATTCCCAAGAACATCTCAGGCGTTGTCCTTCTCAGCAGGTTAAAACTTAGGCTGGTCCGTAGGAAGCAGCTCCAGTGTTTGCTCAAGTCCAGTGGAATCATTTGCTCTGCCCCCATCCAGCTGAAGGATGCTCAGGCCAGTGGATTGGAACTGGCCCTTGTCTGCCCATTGATAAGAAATTCATCTGGAAAGTAGTGTGCTGGTTTGATATCACTGAGCAGGCCTTTGGGGATCAACACACCACTGCATCCTACGTACCTACAGCCTTTTCAGGCAGACACTCAGGAATAAGGATCTTCTCCTCCGCCTTAAACATGTAGTTTCTGTTTTTTATAGGAAAGAGAAGAGCAGAAGTAAAGAAAAACTGATATTGAATTTGCTAAGAAAATCAAGTTCAGAGGGAATCCTGGATCTCATTCTAATTAATCTATACTTTTTCTTTGCTTACACTTGTAAATTTATATTTTAATGTAATTATATATATATTAATATGGTCAGAAACTGCCTGCAATGTGGGAGACCTGGATTTGCTCTCTGGGTCAGGAAGATCCCCTGGAGGAGGGCATGGTAATCGACTCCAGTATTCTTGCCTGGAGAATCCCATGAACAGTTGAGCCTGGCAAGCTACAGTTCATGGAGTTGCAAAGAGTCAGACATGACTAAGCATCTAACATTTATATATTTTATTATGATTTTATATTATAAAAGTGTGCAAAAATTGTACACAGAATTTCTGTACTTTTTGCCCAACCCAGATGTTATATCTAATATGTTGTTTAGTTGCTCAGTCGTGTCCAACTCTTTTGCAACCCCACTGATTACAGCCTGCCAGGCTACTCTATTCATGAGCTTCCCTAGGCAAGAATACTAGAGTCAGTTGTCATTTCCTTCTCCAGGGGATCTTTCATCTTTCCAACCCATGGATTGAACCTACGTCCCCTACATTGGCAAGTGGATTCTTTACCACTGAACCACCTGGCAATCTCTATATCTAATATGACATGAGTACAAAGATCAAAATCATGAAATTACCTTGATGTGGCACTCATCTGCTCTATAGACCTTATGCCAACCTCACCAGTTGTCTCACAAATGCCCCTTTTCTGGTCTAGGATCCAAACCAGACTCAGAGATTGGGTTTAGCCTCCTTTAATATTGAGTAGTCTTACCTACATCTTTGGTAAGTTCAATTCCAGAGAAATAGAGTATATCCATTGGGATATACTATCTACTTGCCCTCTGCTGTGCCAGCTAGGAGTGAGGGAACATCACATTAAAAAGGCAGGATAGACATGGTCCCTATGATCTGAGGGCTCTTGGTCCAGTGTTGAACACAGACAAGATCACAGAGGAAGTCAATTAGTGTAAGATGGAGGGAAGGGGGCATACAAGGTGGCAGGTCAGACACCTAAACCAAGTGGGGAGGAGGCAAGAAAGGATTCCTGGAGGAGATAATATCGGAGGTGAGGTTCACAGGTGACTTATTCAGGCTGAGAGAAGGATATTGCTGGCTTGAGATGGTAAGGCAGTGGCAATGGTATTAGTGAGAGCACTTTCCTCTGCTCCATGCCTCTTGAGAGCAAGTGGTAACCCAGGTCCAGTCTGGGAAACTGTCAAAACTGTCCTGGTGTGGGAGGCAGGGGATACCTGAATGGAAGGATTAAAGAGAAATTTGATAGCTGCAACCCTGAAGTAGTCACTGGTAGCATACAAAGCCCTGGCCATTGTCAGGAGAAGCCCTTCCCTAAGAGGAGAGAGACCTATGCGTGCGTGCTAAGTTGTTTCAGTTGTGCCTAACTCTTAGCAACCCTATGGAACCACCAGTTTCCTCTGTCCATGGAATTTTCCAGGCAAGAACACTGGAGTGGGTTGCCATGCCTTCCTCTAAGGGATCTTCCCGACCCAGGGTTTGAACCCGTGTCTCTTCAAGTCTCCTGCATTGGCAGGCGAGTTCTTTATCACTAGCGCCACCTGGCAAGCCCAGAGAGACCTGGATAAGGCCTAATTCTGGGGATGGGGTTGAGAGTATAGTAGGAAGGACAGTCCCACAGCACTGGGAACAAGCTGGCCTCGGGAGAGGAGAACCCAGCCAGGGCAGTAATATGTCAGCTGGCCTGATTTGCTGTGTGGCTCAGCCTGGATGCTCAGTCCTCAGCTCCAATTTAGGATCTTATTCTTGACCCAATGCCAGACTAATCTCCAGTTAAAGCTGGTCTGGAGGTGCAAGGTTCCAGCCTTGGCATTAGCTCCAGAGGCTATCCCTTCCCTTCTGACCCTTGTTCACTCCTGTTTGCAGACCTGCTCTCTCCAGACTGGCTGGGCTGGAGGCATTTAAGAAGAAGAGCTCTCAGCTGGACTCGTCCGCTCCTTCCAACACTTGGAGAGATGTAAGTCTGCTCCCGCCCTGCAGTCATCCTGTCTCTTGGCCCCTTGGCTGGAGAGGGACGTCCAGGTGGCAGGGTGGTGGTGGCGGTGGGGGAGGGGTGGTGCAACTTAACTTAACTAAATCCCCCAGGGTGAGGTGGAGAGAAGAGAGCAGGACTGGAATGTGAGGATGGGGGTGGGAATGACTTTCCCTGCCCCAGTTTAGTTTCTCATTTGCCAGGATTGTAACTGAGGAGCTGGTTGCTATCAGGTAGTATTGATTAACATCCAAGGTCACCAGCTCATCTTCTCAGCACTGTGTCTCCTTCTCCATGCCTGGACAAACCCAGTGTCCACAGATTGGCACCAAGTCTGTACTCACACATTGATTTTAGAGCTGGGGGGCAGAAATGATGGTTAGTCTAGAAAACGATGTGGCCGGGTGCAAGGTTTCTCCTGCTATCAGGATGTCCCGGGAATTCCATTTCAAGGAAATTTTAGGCAATGGAGAAAACACAGGCAAGCAGAAACAATTGGAGATTTATTTATGGGCCAGTGCAGCCCACCACAAATAGTTGGACAGTGTCTCTGAAAAACACCTGGGGGTCTCCTGTGTGGAAGTGAGCGATGTGATTTTTTTGGTACTAAAACTTACTTTATGTCTTGGGAAGAGAACCTCAAGCTTCTTCGATCCCCTTCTATCATATAGCCTTGGCAGCTCTGGGAGATTATTTTCCCAGTTAAGCACACCAGCAGCTGCTGATTTTGGCTACAGTTTGCCTTGCTTATTTCTTGGGAGGAAAGAAGATGCTCTGCTGTCCTTGAAAGCTACCAGTGGAAATCAAGACAAAAACACAGAACAGATGGGCCAGGAGGACGGAAATCCCAGGGCACGCTCTGGGTTCCTATCCTCAGCAGAAAGCTGCAATACCCAACGGTTATAGACTCTCCTACCAGGCCTGGGGCTACATGGAGTTCCTTAAGGCTTCTCCCACCTGACGTTTCAGGATAAGAGATGGAGGTGGAGTGGCAGGTTTCAATGAGGGGACAGTGAGCAAGGCACTTGGACATCTCCTATTTATCAAAATATTTCATCCATCATCGCATTACCAGTTCTACTGTAACTGACTCAGTTCTTTGGATGTCAACTTCTCCCACTCCTGGGTTCTGACTTGAACCAACTGAAACACCAGTTAACATTTGTGTTATTGTTTACTATTGCCAGGCACTAGTGTATAGATTTGCAAGGTTATACTTAATCCTAATCTTATTTTTATGCTGTACCCATTTTTTTTTCTGATTAGAAAGTTGAGTATCAGAAAAGACAAATAATTTACTCAAAGTCAGGTAGCTAGTAATTGGCATTGCTGGTTAGTCGATCACCCAAAGTACATGAAATATTAAATACCAGAATAGACTGTCTTCCTGGGAAGACATATGCCATCCCTTCAATATCTATCTATCTATCTATATATATGTTTAGTTTAGTTCAGTTTAGTCACACAGTCGTGTCCAACTCTTTGTGATCCCATGGACTGCAGCAGGCCAGGCTTCCCTGTCCATCACCAACTCCCGGAGCTTCCTCAAACTCATGTCCATCGAGGCAGTGATGCCATCCAACCATCTCATCCTCTGTCATCCCCTTCTCCTCCCACCTTCAATATTTCCCAGTGCCACAGTCTTTTCTTTGAGTCAGTTTTTTGCATCAGGTGACCAAAGTATTGGAGTTTCAGCTTCAGCATCAGTCCCTCCAATGAATATTCAGGACTGATTTCCTTCAGGATTGACTGGTTGGATCTCTTTGCAGTCTAAGGGATCCTCAAGAGTCTTCTCCAACACCACAATTCAAAAGCATCAGTTCTTTGGTGCTCAGCTTTCTTTAGTCCAACTCTCACATCCATACATGACTACTGGAAAAACCACAGCTTTGACTAGATGGACCTTTGTTGGCAAAGTAATGTCTCTGCTTTTTATTATGCTGTCTAGGTTGATCAGGGAAGCTTTTCTTCCAAGGGGCAAGCGTCTTTTAATTTCAAGGCTGCAGTCACCATCTGCAGTGATTTTGAAGCCCCTCCAACATAAAGTCTCTCACTGTTTTCATTGTTTCCCCATCTATTTGCCATGAAGTGATGGGACTGGTTGCCATGATCTTAGTTTTCTGAATGTTGAGTTGTAAGCCAACTTTTTCACTCTCCTCTTTCACTTTCATCAAGAGGCTCTTTAGTTCTTCTTCAATTTCTGCCATAAGGGTGGTGTCATCTGCCTGTCTGAGATTATTGGTATTTCTCCCAGAAATCTTGATTCCAGCTTGTGCTTCATCCAGCCCATCACTTCTCATGATGTACTCTGCATATAAGTTAAATAAGCAGGGTGACAATATACAGCCTTGACATACTCCTTTCCCTATTTGGAACCAGTCTGTTGTTCCAGGTCCAGTTCTAACTGTTGTTTCTTGACCTGTATACAGATTTCTCAGGAGGCAGGTAAGGTAGTCTGGTATTCCCATCTCTTTCAGAATTTTCCAGTTTGTTGAGATCCACAAAGTCAAAGGCTTTGCATAGTCAATAAAGCAGTAGGTATTTTGCTGGAACTTTCTTGCTTTTTGATGATCCAATGGATATTGGCAATTTGATCTCTGATTCCTCTGCCTCTTCTAAATCCAGCATACATCTATATCTACATATCTGGCAATCCTAACTCAGCAGTAATATGTATCCATCTATAGTCAAGTGAACAAACATAAAGAACCTAAAAACACTGTAAGAAAATCAGCATCTTTAGAATGATATGTAAAATTATTTTGAAAGTATATTGAAATTAAAAATAACATGAAAAAGATATTGCCTCAGGAAATAAACTTTAAAAGCATCAAAACATTCCTTAGAATAAGTATAATTAACATTAGTAAATGATATAGTAATGTAAAAATGGATGAGAGTATTTTCTAAATAAATTATTTCAAAACTCAGAGATCTGGAGAAAAGAAAATAAAGTCAATGATATAAAAAAGTGGGTTAAAGAGCAGAATTAATGTAGCTGAAAATTGAATTTGTAAGCTGGAAGATGTCAACAAAGAATTCTTCCAAAATATAGCCCCAAAGACAAGGAAACAGAGGGTATTAAAGGAGCATAGTGAGACAGAGAGACATATCACATTACTCCAAATTCTGCCTAATTCAATTTGTAAAAGGAAAAAAAAAGAAAACAAAGCAGAGAAGTGAAGGGAGGAATAAATAACAGAGGACAAAATTTTCAGAAACGAAGATAAGAGTCCTCGAATCTAAATAGCCCACTAGGTGTTAGGTAGGTCAAACGTAATGAACAAACCACATGTACACACTGTGGTGATATTGCAGGAAAAAAGTTTCCTAAAGGCTAATAAAGCAAAACAAGAGAGAATGTAATTTCTCTATAAAGGAATAAGAACAGATTGGAGTTATAGTTCTTAAAAGCAAGAGAGGATTTCTGAAAGCAATAGAGCAATTTCTTCAAAATTGTTGCCATGTGATTTTTTAACTGGAATTCTATCCCAAGCAATATAAAAACAAATAAATACTAGGGAAAAATAGTTTCTTAAAGCCTTTTAAGAACTCTGGAAGTTTACCAGTGAGAGGCCTTACCAGAAAATTTGGAGACTTTATTCCAGCAAAATAAAGCAAAAATATTGATAATTAAACTTTAAGAAGACTTGGAATATAGGGAATAGTGGTCAGCCAAAACACAATTAATTCTAAATAAGTATTTATTTTTAAAATAAGTAATGACAATTAATACAAACTTGAATTTATAGTTCTAAATGATTTCAGGAGAGGTCAGATCATGGAAGAAGGGAAAAGCTTTATATTTGAGAACTTTTGACAACATTTTTTCCAGCTTTTGAACAAGGGGAACCACATTTTAATTTTGCACGTGGTGCCGCAATCTATATAGCCACCTCTGTCACCCAAAGTGAATGCTTGAGATTTCTTTTGCTAAAGAAATGGGAACAAAGAGGTTCTGTATTTGAAGACATCAAGCAAACAAAATTGGGTGAGAAAAGGAAAATTAAATTAGTTGCTAACAGATTTAGAGACATCCTTAGACTTCCACTGTCAACATGGGAAATTGTAGGGTTTTTCATGGAACAACCAAACTACTCAGAGAAAAGGACTACATGTCCTGGCATTTCAGGGTCACTAGTATCATTGTCGGTCAGCCATCCCACCAACCTGCAGTGAAACTATTCAATGTATAAGCTCTTCCATGCACAAACGGCCAGTTTCAAAACCTTGTCATCCCTCCATAGATGACCCTGTATCCAGGGAACAATGCACTCCTTCTTATTTCCCTTTCTGACTTTTAATTTAGGAATCACACCTATTTGCATTTATAGAATTACTAACACATTGCGTCTTAGGTTCTATTTGTGTTCTTCACGTTTATCACAACATCCTGGACTTAAGACCTTTTTTCATGCCTGTCTCTGTACTAGGCTGGGAGCTCCCTGAGGACACAGCCATCTGTCTCTTGTTCACTGTTAGAGCCCAGAGTCCCCCCTTGGTGCTTTCCCCACATTGTAAACTGATTTGAGTGAACAAATGTGAAATAACTTAGTAACTGTATGTGAACAAAATGACAGCTTCTGATTACAGAATGGATAGAGAGCAGATTCCAAGGAGGCCCGGGATCATATGCAGTTGATTCTAAGACAGTGTGAATGATAAATATGCTACCTCGGTCACTACATTCCCATCAATATCCCGAGCCTGCTGAGGCAGATGTTGGGCAGGATGGAACAGTGTATGGTTTCCTAGCTGGAGTGGAGCAGAAGCAAGGCAGGAACATCTTCCTTTTCTCTTCTTCCCTCCTCAATTCCCCTATCAACCACAAAAAGAGCTTATGAAGTTCAACGTGATTCTTATTTTCCTTTGCCTTCCCAGACCCTTCCTTGGTCTCTGGTTTCAGGCCTGAGAATAAATCTCTTGGTCACCCTACTCAATCAGTTTCTCCCAGAGAAAGGACCCGGCTGCAAGGATGACAGGAACCAGACTTCAAATGGTTTTCCAGGAGCAGAGGGAAGCGAAACCTTTTCCTGCTGTTTCTTCAGCCAAGGAATTAAGGGAAGGATGTGGGTCACAGGGCTACAGCAGTGCAAGGAGGAATTCCAGCACTTTCTTGAGAACTCACGGGAAGATCTGTTTCCCTTCAGTAGAAGCTGCCCTTTGCTTTCCAGGCGGTGCCTGGCTCACCTCATCAGAGGCTCTGTGCTGGGAAACCAGTGCCCTGGCTGGCTTGGGTGGCTTCTACTAAGATATGCAGGAAGGAAATGAAGCCTTTTATTTCTATTATCCCTCCCTGGGCAATGGCAAGAAATTTTTGCCTTGAGAGCTTTTATTTTTGTGGGAGAATTGCCTTTTCCCTTTAGGAGAGATTCCTACCCCTCTAAGTAGCTGTTGCTCTAAGTAAGCATCTCCTTCCCAGTAACCTCAGTCTGAAGGTGTCCTGTGGCATGGGCATCCTGTTTGCCTGGTCATGATCAATGCAGAAATAAAGAGCATGACAGCTGATGAACACACTCCCTCGTCAGCCTGCTTTCCACATTATAAAGTTTAAGGATAGCATCCTGCCACCCACATGGGGAAGAAGCATGGTTTCTAGAATTGAGGTACAGTATGTGTGGTACCTAGGATCAGCTGCGTAAAGTTTCAAAAAGAAATTCTGTGTCTTGCAACAGGGCAAGCAACTCAAATTTGGATTCAAGATAAAAACTGAAAATGGAGAAAAACCAGAGAAGACCTACTGCTCAGTGGGCAGATGGTACCCTCCCCACAAACTTCAGCCATCATCTGCCTCCAGTGGATGCTTCACAGAGCCCTGCTTCTGCAGAGCATCTCTGTTACCATATCTCCATGAATTCAGAGCTAGAGGAAACCCGACTTCCTGGGCTTCCCTTACAAGTGTCATCACCAGTCAGGGGCTGAGTGGTTCCCTCCCTCTGGTTTCTCAAAGCAGTTTCTCTGGGGATCCTTTTCTTGCCACCTTGTATTTTTTTCTCCATGTTCTCTTTAGTGTGTGTGTTTGTTTCTTAGCCCTTTTAAGTTCTTCTACCTGCTAAAAACTTTAACATATTATTAATCTCCTTCATGAAAGACTCCACATGGTACATTTTATTATATCTTGACTATGTCTAGACGAAGCTTAGCTCATGGGAGGCATGAAATACATATGCATAAATGAATGGGGACTTCCACATACCAGTATTATGTGTCCAACTCTATCTCTGACCATTCAAGGCCACTAAAAAGATTGCTGAAACTCCTTTTGTGAGGGGGAAATGACACCCATGTATCCAGGCTCTTGTGGGGTTCCTCACTGGATAGAGCAAAGCCTGAGTCTTGGTTTAAAAATTAAAATTTTAAGGATTCTCAAAAGAACTGTGCTATAAAGCAATTCACTTTTCTACAAAATTACTCTGAGGTTATGCTGATCAACTTAGTGAGTTAGTACAGGTTTAGGAGAAAACATTTATTCTCAAGCTTTTGTTCACCTGGCTTGTTTTGCACTACTTTAAAGCAGTCAAATGGGTTACATTTATTTAAATTTAAAATGTCTTTCCCCATACATGGTAAATTATACTGAATAAAAATGATACTTGATTTTCAATATCTTGAGCTTAGCTAAGAAATTGATATCTCTTTTCTTCAACATGTATTGAAAGGTAGAGAAGGTTGCCTTAGTGGACATTATTAACTGAGGGCTTCCCTGGTGGCTCAGATGGTAAGGAATCCTCCTGCAATGCAGGAGACCCAGGTTCCATCCCTGGGTTGGGAAGATCCCCTGGAGAAAGGAATGGCTACCCACTCCAGTAGTCTTGCCTGGAGAATGCCACGGACAGAGGCGCCTGGCGGGCTATAGTCTGTGGGGTGGTTGCAAAGAGTCAGACATGACTGGAGTGACTAACACTTCATTTTCACATGTATGTCAAAGCTTGGCTAAATGGTTGCATTATAGATGAGCCGTACATGGTGGGTCTGTGGTGGCCTGGTGACATTCAGGGTGCTCCACCAGGTTTAATACACAGGATGTGTTTCCTGGTTTATGCTAACAGCTTGCCTTCTCTAAATATTTAACATAACCAATTCCAAATCTTCCAGCTCCTGGAGAAGGGTGATATCTTTTTGAATTTTCTCCAATTTATTGTTTTTCTAGTCATATTTCAGTGGCTGCTTATTCTTTCAAGGTTCAGTTGCTTTTGGGTCTCCTTTAGTATCTTGAATTTTTCGTCTGCCTCATGGTCTCCAGATGTTAACGGAGACACAGTGTTCTGTGGGGGTGCTCTGGGGGGCAGGGGTAGGTGCCAAGTCTTGGTTCTAGTCACTTCCTGCTTTGCAGCTTTCTTAGTCTCATATTTCCTTTGATTTTTAAAGACTGCTCTTGGTAATGGCTTATCACTTCCTGGTTGTGGTTTCTTATTCTGGAGTAGTTTCTTAGGCAGCTTGGAATTGACGATTAGTTTATTTCTTAAAGCTGAGAATCTATCAACCATTGCAAATTTCTGTTCCTAATTGGGTACTTCACTTAAAACTACTTGGGAAGCAGTTGTTTTCACTGGAAATAGTCCATCCAAAAATAGTTGCCAGGATAAGGCTGGCATAATACCAAAGTGTGTACCCATTATTAACATGCAAGCTGGGAGCATGCAGGCTGATAAAAATGTGTTCCCCATCTGGACACCAAGCAAAATATGCAGCATCAGAGGCTAGTGGCTTAGAAATAGGGTTGCATTTTAAAATATCTCATGACTGCCTTTGTCCCTCAGATTTCTAAATCTAACTAGCATTAATATATGGCCATGAGAACTGAATAAGCTGCATTAGAACACCAGTTCCAAAGTCAAACACTGGATCACATTTCAAGTTGAAAACCGTCTCTTTGGCAGGCATAAATCCATAAATAGTGTAAAACTCAGTTGACCTAGAATTCCAAATTACACCGTAACTGGGACTATATGCTTTGGTAATTGAACAGATTACAACATTTTCTCCATTTGTTGTGAAGTAACACATCATTTGTTCTCAGGAAGTTCCTGTCTTAAAAATTGTTCTAGCCATCACAACACAGCAGTGACTTTTTTATTCCATAGCATCATAACCTTATCAACCTTATAGGAATGATTGTTGGCTAAACCTACATGAGGTACACCAAAGTTGGGGTATAGACAAAATTTAACAAACACACGTGCACCTTTACCCCCTGGAACATAGACAGTACCCTTATGTGACTGGAATCCAAGTGATGACACACAGGAATCATACAATTATTATGTGCAATAAGTGCTCAGTATACATTTGTTAAATGAATTGATTGCTGTCTCTCCCTTTGCCCTCAGTTCCCAACATACTCAGAAAATAGCATTTGATTAAAGAATAATTAGATGAATGAATGATAAATACATATTTCTATTGCTTATTCTGCTGCAAATGCCCTCTAAGCATGGCAAAGCAGCCGCTAGGCACGAGAACACCTCTCTCCCAATTGTCCTTCTGGTTTTATTCTTGTGGCATTGTTGTTTATAAGCAGATTTCCTTTGATCATTTCCAGGACAAGAATGAATCATGTGTAGGTGGAAGTCATCATAACTGTGTAACCTTGAAATATCTCCCAGCTCGGTTTTTTATAAAAAAAAAAAAACTATTGCTCCCAACTTGAATCCTATTCACTAATCTTTCTTTCTTTTTTTTTGGTTGCCCTGTGAGGCTTGCAGAATCTTAGTTTCCTGACCAGGGATCAGAGCATGCTCTCTGCAGTGAGAGTGCAGAGTCCTAACCCGTGGACCACCATGGAATTCCCTCAACTTGACTTTTTCTTTTCCTAGATGGGGGACCCTGAATGAAAGAAAGCTCTAATTTTCCTTGTCTGTGGTTTAGACTAAAACCAAAGTCATTCCCTGACCTGGTCTTCCCTCTGACTAGGTCTCCTTCTCCTGTGCGTTTTCTCCAGTTGGAGAACTCTGTGAATCAGTGGGTCTCAGGCCAGATCAGAGTCACCTGGAAGCTTGTAGAATGGTCATCTGGGGAAGACATGTGGCAGTAGGAACGGCCTGAAGATGAAGCAAGGGGACACATCACAACAGCCACTGAGACTTGCCTCCAGACTGGCCTTTTGTCTTCCTTTCCAGGGACCTTGGTCTCTAACTGTGGCCATCCTTGCCCTCCTTTGGAGAAGCTTCCTTCTAAGACTGGCTGTAAAGGGGCATGTGTCCCTCCTGAACTGACTCCCACCCCTCAGGTCCCAGAGATCAGGGTAAATGGGAATAAGCATGCTCCCCAACTTTCCAGAGCTTCCTCTCCCCAAGCTGGGCTGGACCCTTCCATGGAAGGAGCCGTCTGGGAGCTCCAGGAAGGGTGGATATTCACAATACAGTTGTTCTGTCCAATAACTGAAGCAAGGCTCCTACCTGGGAACCCACCCTCCCATGCCTGTCCTCCCTTGCCTGGCTCTGAGGGGGACCCGCTCTCTCCACCAAGGGTCAGACTCCTGGTTTGTGTCCTGAAGTTTCACATGTTCATACTTTTGGCTCCTTTGGTTGCTGGTGAAAACTTGGCACACTTCATGTTTCTATTCCAATAACTTATTTGTTTTAAAATTTGGAATGTCTGAAAAATCAAGAGTGTTAAAGTCTGTGTGTGCATGTGAGTGTGTTTGATAGAGCATATGGGAAAATCCCTTCCCCCTGGCTATTTATAACCCTTCCCAGGCACTGAAAGCACAATGGCCATAACTCTCATCCATTCAAAAAAAGTGCCGAGTGCAGCACTTTCTTATTTTATATACCTCCTTGCTCTTAAGTGCTCACTGTTTGGATTTCTGATCTGATAACTTTATTTAAAAATTGAGTTTTACTGATGAGTCCCAGCAATGAAATATGCAGTGTTGGGAATATAATTAATAACAATGTAATATCTTTGTATGATGACAGAAGTGATCAAAAGGTACAAACTGCTAGTTATAAGATAAATAAATACTAGGGATGTAATATACACTATGATTAACACAATTAATACTGCTATATGTTTTTTTTTGCTATATGTTTTATATGAAAGTTATTAGAGCATTTTGTAAGAGTGCTCATCTCAAGGAAAATATTATTTTTTTTCTTTTCCTGTTCTTTTGTGTCTGTAAGAGATGAAGAATGTTTACTAAATGTATTATGGTAATCATTTCATGAGATATGTAAGTCAAATCACTATGCTGTACACCTTAAACCTTTGTGGTGCTGTATGTTAATTATATCTCAAAGAAGAAAAATTTTAAAAAATATTTAAGAAATTGGGTTTTACTGGAACTTTGCACTCATTTGAACTCTTTCTTCTGGCCAAGGGCTTCATTTCTGTGGCTGCCCCTCTCACTCCATGAAGCTGGACTAGTATGGTGCCTGCTCCCAGTGATACTACAGGGTGTGGTTAGGGACTTCAACCATCACATGATAAGAAAACCCTAATACCACAGAAGAAATATCATGTGGATCTGGCAAAGTCCTGCACCTTCTGGCCCCTGGCTGTCCCTTTCACTTCCTCCTCTGAGACTTTGCAGAAACCTGGCACCTGGAAGGCATTCTGTAAATGCTTATTAAACAAATGTTCCCACTGTCCTCTGCTCTTTCCATTTATGTTCCTAAGATTCTCTGGCTACATCACGCCCTTCCCTGGGTCTGTCTTTGAACAAGTTCTTCTGTCTTCCCTTGATGATTTGAGAATCCACATTTTCCAGTTTCACATTTTCAAGTTGGGCCCATGTGTTTATCTTTGAAGAGGAGAAATTAAGGAAATGTCTGCAAAGCAGTTGGAAGATGGAAGGTGATTCTGTAAATGGCCCTGAGACATCAAGGAAGTTTTGGATGATAGGAAGTTGACAGCATTGGAGCCAGTGATTTCCAGATTTTCAGGATCTCAGAGGGAAGGGATAGGCTGCTGCAGAGAGCCTGTAATCCACTCAACATGCAGAAAGCAGGGTCGGAGGGAAGGACTTTGGAGACCCTGCTAATGGCCTGCTGAGCTTCATCTTACTCAGCCTGTGTATGGATGAGAAAGACGTGCCTGTAAGCTCTGAACCCCTGTGAGCAGGGGCGCAGGGAACCTTGGCTGACTCTGGCCTACACCATAAACCAGGAAACACCAACCCGATGACTCGGCCCTGCAGTGAACTCCTAATTCACTTGGCAGATGAAGCAGGATGAGTTAATCTACATCTATGCAGAGGGAGGATGAGCAAAATCTACTAAGTGAAAAAAATGAGTCAAAAAATTATAAGTACATACAAATAGTGCATGCACACATACGCTTGGTATCCCTGGTGGCTCAGTGGTAAAGAATCCGCCTGCTAATGCAGGAGACTTGGGTTCAATCCCTGGGTTGGGAAGATCCCCTGGGAAGGAAATGGCACGGCTCTCCAGTATTCTTACCTGGAGAAGTCCACGGGCTGAGAAGCCTGGCGGTGCTACAGTTCACAGGGTCACAAAAGAGTTGGACAATGACTTAGAGACTGAACAACAACAATACAAACACTCATACACACCCCTTGAAGAATAATCACCGCCACACTAACACAGAATGCAGGCTTTTAGTAGGACATTTTCTTATAGGTGCTGTCTTTTTTCTTGTTCTGTGTGATGGTCGGTTCTTGATTACTGAGGGGCTGGCTGATTCTGATTGCCCTGGTGGGTTATGGTTCCAGGAGACTGATCCTCAGTCCTCTGCCAGCACATTCCTTGTCCTCATTTCACTTCCAGGTTGGTTTCATTTCTGCTCTGCTTCTAGTCTGCTCACTAAGTTGACTACGGTCTGGCAAAAGAATTAGTAGAGTCTTTGTTGGATATTTGCACTTCCTTGGGCTTCATCATGCTTAGTTGCTCAGTTGTGTCTGACTCTTTGCAACCCCATGGTCTGTACTTTGCCAGGTTCCTCTATCCATGGGATTGGTTTGATGTAAAAACATTTTATTGACAATTGATTTTTAAGTAAAGTATTAATTGTGTCAGTATAAGCCTCTGGGTTTTTTTTTTCTCATTTCTTAAGGGCCTGTAGAAAGACAACTGGATTTTCTTTTAATGTTAAAAAGGATGGATCTCAGCTACTTCATCTCTAACTTTTTTCTCTTGGCTTCTGTATAACCCCAGCCCGTTCTGTTCCAGGGCTGGGAAGGCAGTCTCACCTGCCTGTCTGGGCCACAGGGAATACCAGGCTCTGAGGATTCAACCAGAGGTCCCCAATTACCCCCAGGGAGACCAGCACCCAGCCAGCCCTTTGCCTGACTTGGCTGTAGCCTAGCCTGCCTTCAAGGTATTAGAGAGTGCAGCATGAATGCCCCGGTTGTGGGAAAATAAAATACATGTGTGTGTGATTAAAATTATACAAGAAAGTTTGGTTCTAGAATATTAATGGTGAAGACCTTAGGATATTGGGAATTTGGGTGATGCTCACTTCTTTATAGAAAACAGAACAAAATCACTTTCTTGTTGTCCATGTGTTCTGTCAAATCTTTTTGGTCTTGTGATGCTACCCTAATTCTGCTTTTTCAATTGTTAAAAAAAAAATGGCTTTTCTTGGCGAGCCCTTGTTTTCTGCACCTATTGGCATTTTCAGGTCACTATCTTCCCTAGCACCTAGTCTAGAATATATGAATTCAAAAGAAAATCCCAGGAACTCACCACCATATCATGGCTTCGGTTCTGAGGCCCCCGGTCAATCTGCCTTTTCCTCTCTACTTTGCAGCAGGATGAATAGGAAATATATTTCCTCTATCATTGTGGAGGTTGTGGTCCTCCATAATTTTGCTTTTGATGTCAGTTTTTGTTATCTAGATGGTTTGGTGCACAATTTTAACCCTATGCTACCAGAATATCTTTACATTTGGATAAGGAAATTCAGCCCATACACACTGACTTCAAATGTAGATACTGAGCAGTTCATTTCTTCCATTTTGTTTACTACCTTTGTAATAAAAATCACTTGGTCTAGATTTTTTTTCTCCCTTAGTGTGTTGATCTAATCAGGTACAATTTTATTTCTCTTCCCAGTGCTCTTGTTTGTCTAATGCGGATATTCTATTATGCATTACCATTGCACTCAAGTGGCTTCTCATTTTAAGGTTCTCACAGCTAATAAGTGCAGAGTTCTTTCCATTGGTCCTCTGAATATTTTGAGGTCCTGGGGCAGATTTCGTCTGGGAACACAGAAGCTGTATTTTCCCAATTGGTTCCTTGGAGCAGGCCCCATTATTACACCTCTCTGAAAGGACATTGGAAAGCTAGGTTGTAGAGGCCAGACACCGAGGAGGTGGCCATGTTGACTCCAGGGCTATCTGAATACAGCACTCTTCTCTGGGTAGGACGATAATTCCTATCATTTAAGGCAAAGGCAGCACTAAAACGTCACACCATCATCATTTGCTTTTGCTTCCTATTAAATGAATAGTGCAACAGAAGCCTGCAAGGTCCACTTGGGACAGGCAACAGAATTTCAAAGAAGGTCCCCCTGCTTCAAGCTGGTTCTTTTTAAAAGGTGACATGAGGGCATGACCTAGAATCTCAAAGAATCTCAAATGTCTGTCTTTGGGGGACTGGCCTTCTTTATCCATCATAATGGTTTGGGGGATGGAGATGGAGTGTCTAGGCCAGAGCCACCTGGGCTGATAGAATTTTGGGTTAATTGTTTCCACCTGGTACTTGTCTGTCATTCTTGTCTTCTAAAGGGCCCTGGTATTTAGGCCACAGTTTGGTGAAGAAGAGCAAAGACTTGTGGCACTTATTTATTTTCTTCTGAAGCAGCATGACCTCCCGAAAGGCTATGCCTTTTGAGTCCAATATTCACTCAAGTTAGGTCAAGATTTTATAGAGGGTTGAATATTAGCTGGGCGTGTAACCTCTTTTACTCTGAACACTTGCTTAGGCCTTCTGTGCCCCAGTGTCCCACTTGATAAGTTGGTGTCAGCAATCCAAGATTAGAAAATCATATAGAACAGTATTCTAGCCTCAACAAAGGGTTCTTGATATCAGTCTTGCTGGTCTGACATGGCGATCATTTCTCTGTTGTATGCTAATACCAAGAGAATGCTATCAAAACATGCTTTCATGCAACAAATCTGCTTGGAGTCCATTTTCCAAATAGAAATATCTCACTTATACATATTGAATTCAGTTCCTGAAGAATTTTAGAATCTCTCGCTGTTTTATGTTATTTGCCCTCTAATTTCACAGTAGGAAAATCTCAGACCCAGGGCATAGCTATAACTGGCCTGGGGTCTCCTGGCCCCCAGCCTAGAGTGCTTTTATGCACACCCAGGAAGTCATTAGCCTTTTGGTGCCACCTGGCTGATCACAGAGCTGTGAGTGGGATACTCATATGGAAGGATAGAAATAAGGCAACTTTCACATGAGAAAAATGCCATTTTCCCTGATTCTTCTCATATTATGATTTGTCCTTGACCAGAACTTTATCCTTTGAACCATTTTATGTGTCCTCATTTCAGTGGTTAAGCACACTGTGTGGAAAATTTACTTATTTTTTATTAATTCTTGTCACCTTTTCCTTCCACCTGTCCCCGCCACCCCCCCCCCAACATATGTATATATAGTCTAGTTCAGAAATACTGCAGTGAACAACACAGACCAAACTCCTCTCCTCATGAAGCCTTGTATTCTCATTTGGGGACACATAGTACAAAGGACTAAATGGGGGAAAATATAAAGTCATGAAATTCAAGGCAAAACTGGCCAAAGACAAATAAACCAGGAGTGCTGTCCTAGGCACAAAGGGCCAAGGTGCCATATCCCATTGGCCAGAATTTCAACCTGTTGGTCCAATCAGACTGCAGAGGAGATCTGGAAACCCACATTTCCCTGATGCTCAGAGAGAGGAAATGTTGTGGAGAACCTGTGACATGATTCTGTATGAACAGCTTAGTAAAACATTGCAAGTGCAGATGAGGGAGAACCACGCTGCTCTCAGAAAAGTATGTTCCCCAGGGGCTTCCCTGGTGGTCCAGTGGTTAAGGATCCACTTGCCAATGCAGGGGACATGGGTTCTATCCTTGATCTGGGACGATCTCCCATGCCGCAGAGCAACTAAGCCCTTGCGCCACCACTACTGAGCCAGTGCTCCAGAGCCAGGTAGCCACAACTTCTGAGCCCACGTGCTGCAATGACTGACGCTTGCATGCCTAGAGCCCGTGCTCCACAAGAGAAGCCACCGCCATGAGATGCCTGTGCACCACACGAATAGTAGCCTCTGCTTGCTGCCGCTAGAAAAAGCCCATGCACAGCAACCAAGACCCCTCACAGCCAAAAATAAACAAACAAATAATTGAAAAAACCCAGTATGCTCCCCAGGCTTTTCTGTCCCCTCATCAGTAACGGCGGATGGCAGGTGGCAAATGAAAGCAGCATGGATCTAAGAGTCTCTGCTTGGGGGAAAGCTGCCTGGAGATGTTCAACATATATTAGACTTTAAGTAAGGAATAAAGTTCAGTTGTGTCGAGATGGTGAAATTTCAACCTTTACTTAGTGTATACTTTGCACAGCTTAGTGTATACTAGTACATCACCACAGTTTGTTCATAGCTGAGTTTGTTTTAAATTTCTTTATTTGAAAATAAAGCTTCAGTGGACATGTTAAAGCATGTATCTTTGTTTGCATCTCTAAGATCCTTGAATATATTCTGATTTTTGGAAAATGTGCACCAATAAATCTCCCCCACCCCTTACATACACAGTAGTGTAAGAGAGTATTTATTAGAACATGGCCTTATGAAAACTGTCATTATCAGTTAAAACTTTGTTAATTTTATAGACTGGAAATAGCACCTCATTGTTTTAAATTGCATGGTTTTGATTTCTGCTATGGTGGAGAGCTGAACTGATTCTTTCCTAAGGCTGTCTCTGGGAGAGAGGGTGGGTACCACTTGATGGGCAGAGGTGCTGGGCAAGAGCATCCATTCTCCTGTCTGGTGTTCTTGCATCTTCAGTATCCATGAACTGGGAACTTTTTAGTTGAATTCTGCCCACAAGAAGCAGTACCTTTGGATCTGTCTTACAATTATAGGCAGACCTCCTTTTATTGTGCTTTTCTTTATTGTGTTTCATACATTGTTCCTGTTTTTAAAGACCTGCAAGGTACTTCCTTGGCCATCTGGTGGTTAAGACTCTGAGCTCCCAATGCAGGGGGCACAGGTTCAGTCCCTGGTGGGGGAAATAAGATCCTGCATGTAGCATGGCATGACCAAAAAAAAAATAATAATTAATAAAAACAAAAAAATAAAGACCTGCAAGATTCAGCCTTCCATCCTGCCTGCATTCCCCCAGGTCCAATATCCCCAACCAAACCAAACAGCTATTTTTCTTTTTTTGTTTGTTTGTTTTAAATTGAAGGTTTGTGACAACCCTGCATCAAGCAAGTCTATCAGCACCATTTTTTCCAATAGCATTTACTCACTTCATGTCTCTGTGTCTCATTTTGGTATTTCTCACATTATTGCAAACTTTTTCATTATTATACTTGTGATGGTGATCTGTGATCTTTGATGTTACTATTGTAAAAAGATTATGACTTACCAAGGACTCAGATGGTTGTTAACATTTTTAGCAATAAAATATATTTTAGTGGAGATATGTACACTTTTTAAAAAACATGATCCTGTATTGCACATTTAATAGACTACAGCATAGTATAAACATAACTTTATGGTACTGAGGGACCAAAAAACTCTTGGGACTTGTTTTAGGTTTGCTGTGTTGTCTGTTTTGTTGTTGTTTCTGGAAGTGAACCTGCAACATCTTCACGGTTTGCCTGAGATGATGTTGTCAGTAGCCTGAATGAGCACTGCTTTGTCTGGATGAAAATGAAGGTACCGATTCTTCCCATTTTATGTCTGTTTAAAAGAAAGAGAAGCTCTCTTGGCTTTCCAGGGAAAAGCCCTTAGCGATTCAGAAAAAGCTTAATGGGCTCCCACTGAAATAACAAGGAACTCACAAGCTATTGCATTAGGTGGACAGACGCACACATCACCACACACCCCGCAATGTGCTGCAAGAGTCACCCATGAGGCTGCAGGAACATAGAAATCAAGGGACCTTTCCTGGGGGCCTGGGACATTCCAGCTGGATCTCGGGAGTGATGTTTCAGGTGATATCCGAGCTTGATCTCTGCTCTGGGTCCCAGGCTGGGCCTTGTCTCCCCTGATAGTCCCCACAGCAACCCCTCTAATGGAGTGTACAAGCCAGGTTTTCCTGTGCTGAAAGGTGATCAAATCAGACAAATTGTAAATCTACAGCTGTTGTTTTGTCAGCATGTATATTTTTATAGAAAGGAGCAAATCTCTGCCGGGCTGGTCGGATAATCATCTCTGCTTTTCCTTACTTGTTCAGAACTGTGAAAGAACGCCCTTGGCAAGGACCTGGTTTTAATCACTTTTGGTTAACACAGAAGCTTTTGAAGGAGAAGGTGCTTTTTGTAAACTGTGGCAGGGTCCCAAGGCATTAACATTTCAGACCTCTTCCCAGTATGAGAAATGTCTAGAGCAGGGCCAAGGTATCAAGCCTGTGGAGACAGTCCCCTGCACAAGGAGTTACTTTAATGCCTCTGACTCATTCCTCAAAGACATGCGTTTTTTATTGTGTTTTTTTTTTTTTTCATTCTTGAAAAATTGCAGGCCACGCAAAGCTAGAGACTTCTGGGTCCAGGGAATGTGTCAGCTTGCTTTCATTTAGTACAAAAGGAAGGCTTTTAAGAGAGATTTAGAGAAGCCAGAGGCCTTCTTGGGAATGGTCCCAAAGATGATGAAGAGGCTGGAAAGATGGAGCTTAGAAAAAAAACAGGAGAGTTTTTGGTGACTTCACTGGGGACAATGGGAAAAGTTACTTTCCCTCAAGAAAACTGAGAATTAAAACACAAATTGTGTTCCCCTGCCCAGAGATTTCATTAAGAGCTGCCTGGTTTTTTGGGGGATATAGTGACCTGGGGCATTCAGGCAGGATGTAAAGCTGAATCTTGCAGGTCTTTATTTTTAAACTTTTATTTGTTTATCTATTTTTTTGCCATGCCATGCCACATGCAGGAACTTAGTTCCCTTAACAGGGATTGAACCCATGTCCTCTGTACTCTGAACTCAGAATCTTAACTACCAGATGGTCAGGGAAGTCCCTGTCAGGTTGTCAAAGAACAACATGCATCCTTTGACCTGGTTTAAGTACTAACTACTTCACAGGCAATGTGGGTTGCTGGTACTTGACTTCTGGGGATGAGAGTCTGAGGATTATAGGAGGCTTAAGAATGAGATGGCAAAAGCTTGTGATATCTTGCGTTCAGAATCTCTCACTTGGAGCATTAATCTCAGATTGCAAAGGACATGAGTGAATACTGAGTGAAATAGGTTCCTGGAACCTGGCCGTGGCTGAGAAAGTCATGGTGGATAAATTCTGTCCATTCCTTCTTAGGTCAGTACCAGGACCATACTGACTGATGGAGCTGCCAACTCTCTCATTTCAGGGGAAGGCATTCCCCTTGGAAAATGCAGCCATTGCCAGGAGTTCATCTTTGAATTGGGCTTCCTAGAGCTCCCAAGTTTATGACGCTCATCAGATATGGGGTCTTGATGAGGAATCTTGGCTCTCTGATTTGTCTTACATCAATGGATTTTGCTGGGCCTGGGAGATTCTGCAGCATCCAGCCAGCTCAGGATGGTTCAGGAATGCCATTTCACAACTTTGAGTTTTCCACAGAGCAGAAAGCTTTCCTTTAAAACAGAACATATTAGAAGTTACCCCATTGGTAAGAAGTAGGAGAAAATAAAAGGAGGAGTCCATGAAAGTCACTGAGAACCTAAGGATGTCTGTGTTCCCTATAGCGTATACTTCTTCCCAGGATCACTTGGTCTCAAAGTATTATTTGCAGAAGAAGAGCTAAGAGGGAAAGAGAAGGCCCCTGCCCACTACCCACATCCCTGGATGTGGTTCTGAGATGATGCTTCTTATTTGGTCATATTTATCATCTCAAGATTTGGAAAATCAAAGACACCCGAAATGAGACAAATTCTGCGTAATTCTCCTTCACTTGTGGGCTGGCATCTGTGTTCAGTGGAAAAGTCCAGCCAGCAAATGTTCAGGCCACAGCCTGGTGGGAGGAGCTAAGTGTTCTCCGAGATTATGGCCTGTGACAATAAGAGCTTGAGACCAACAGCTGGTGTATCGAGTTTGACTCATGGACACTTGGAGATCCCGGCGCACTGGACGCCCATTTCCCCTGGGCCTCCTGTGGGTCTGGCAGCCACTGCACATACGGGAACCACGTTTGTGCTTCTGTTTACTTCTGTCCGCTTCTGGCATCTCTGCATGTGCTCTGAGCCTGGGCCTGTGGGCTGCCTGTTTATGCTCTTGAACAACTTGAGTTTCCACTCTCAATGGTAATGTTTAAAATTTTATTTCATATGCTTTACTTTACTAAAGTAATATAACCACATAATAAAGTGTTTTGGAAAATAGAGGCAAGATGAAATTATTCTAAATCTCATTACTATAAACACTGTTGTCATTTCTTCCGAGAATATTTCTTATCATAGTTGACCTTATGTCTGACAATTAACTCTATGACTTTGATTTTACTTAATACTAAATTATATTTTTCACCTTGCAGTATAGTTTTGTTGATCAATACTTGGTTACTCCCTAATATTTCATATGTTGCTGTTGTTGTTTAGCTTCTAAGTTATGTCTGACTCTTTTGCAATCCCATGGACTGTAGCCCTCTAGGCTCCTTTGTTCATGGGATTTCCCAGGCAAGAATACTGAAGTGGGTTGCTATTCTCTTCCCCAGGGGACCTTTCTGACCCAGGGATCGAATCTTTGTCTCCTGCTTGGCAGGTGGATTCTTCACCACTGAGCTACCATGGAAACCCAATATTTCATATAGCATATGTCATTATTAGCCTTTTCATCATGTAACAAGAAATACTGCTATGATGAGCTACATGTGAATGTTTTTTTTCATATTTATGTTAGATATTAAGGCCAGTATAAACCTTTGCATTTAATATAATACATTTTGCAAATTTATTTTGGAAAACATCATACTGATTACAATGCTACCAGAAAATATTAGTTCACAAAGCTCAGAGCCAGTTTGGGGTTCATTTGTGTACTAATTAATTTATTAGGCTAATTTGGGACTTCCTTGGTGGCTCAGATGGTAAAGAATATGCCTGCCTTGCCGGAGACCCAGGTTTGATTCCTGGATTGGGAAGATCCCCTGGAGAAGGAAATGTCAACCCATTCCAGTATTCTCACCTGGGAAATTCCATGAATAAAGGAGCCTGGCAGTCTACATACAGTCCAGGGGGTTGAAAAGAGTCAGACACAACTGAGTGGTTAATACTTTCGGGCTAATTTAACCAGAAAAAATGGCACATTTGGGGTCTGTAGCATTTGAAAACCCCTTCAAACATGACATCTTGAAGGTCAGAAACAAAATCGGATGGTTTGCCCTCTAGGCCCTGGTCTAGGCATTTACCTTCATCATCGCTGTGCTGAGCTGTGTCTTGTGTTGTGGGAAGAGTGTTTGCCATTGACCAGCAGTGAACCCTCCAGTACCTTTTCACTCTACCTCTTCAGCTGTTGGTCCACATTTCCACCCATCTTCCCATATCTGTCACGCTTCAGGAAGGGTCAAATGTTGTCATATAGCATAACAAAACACCACACATTCCAAATAAGTGTGATAATGAAACAAGGGAAAAATAGGCAGGTGGGTGTTCCATAGACCTCTAGGGAGGGTCACAGAGCTGGTGCCAGGTCCCCTAGTGGCCAAGAGATGAGGTGATCACAACAGTTGTTAATGTAAGAGCCGCAGTGTCTGTGAGGCAAAGCCATGGCATCTGCTCACGAAGCACAATGATGCTGGGAACAAATCAGGAGTGACATTCCCCTGGGACCAGCGATGAGGCTGCTTCACACAGTGTGTCCTCAGAGGACGTTTCCTGCAGGGCCCCGGGTATGTGTGATGGCCCAGTGCAATGCACAGGTCACTAACCCAGTGTCTCCCAGGGCTTTGTGCAGAGGAGGACATACTAGGGGGCCAGGTGGGACCAGGTGGGGGATATCAGCTGGTTTGCCTCAATATAGTAATGAGTCTTTGAGGGTATTTGGAGAAATGGATGAGCAAGAGTCTCTAAATTCTCCATAAACTTTGCTTTCCTTAGCCATGTTTTGAACAATTCTGAAAGGCAGTGAGTCTGTAACAGTGGGGTTTGACAAGCACCCACGTGGCAAACCTCTTTAGTCAGTGGTAAAAGCTTAAAGAACCAAGCAGCCCCTCCATATGACCACAATTGCAGGTCTTCTCGTCAATGTCAAGAAATAAGGGATGGTCCTTATATGGAAGACACCTGTCTCTGCTCAAAGGTGAGTCAAGGCAGAAAACACAGGTAGGGCCAAGTTTCTTCTCAAAGAAGGTGACAAGAAATGGGCACAAGAACACAGGTGGACGAGTCAGCCCACATCAGTGGTTTTCATCCTGTTGGTCCCCGGAGCAGCAGCATCAGGAACTTGTTAGAAATGCAGGTTCTCAAGCTCACCCTAGACCTGCTGGGTCAGAAACTCTGCAGGCAGGGCCAACACCCTCCTCTTTAACAAAAGCTTTGTGATTCTGATGTTTGCCAAATTTGGGAACCACCAGCCAAGGTTCTGAGGGAGAATCAATTAACTTGGCACCTGGTGAGTTGGTGGAGAGAGCAGAGTAGAGTTGAAAGTACAATGAACGAGAGACCTGCTGTCTGGGTTCCATCCTAGCCTCAATGGGATTTTGTGGTGTAGCCCTGAGTGAGTTGGATTCTGTTGGCTTATATGAATATGGGTCTATCGATCTCCGTTTTCCTACTCCACTGTGTTTTTATGAGAAATCAGAAAGCCCTTTGGAGACTATGAGATGCTATCTAAATATAATCTATGTTTCAATTATGTGTTTAAAACTACTAAGAATCAAGGCAACAGAAATCAACAATGTACTAGTAGGCACTTGATTAATATTTATAAAGAGAATGAATGGATGAAGTGTATCAATAAATCAATAGAAGTGTGAGGAGCTGGATGCAAATTTATAGCCCAAGAGTTCCTTTTGCTGTTGCAGGTAGGTAGGTGACACTTGGTGATGGTTGTGTCTGGAGAGGCAGTGGGCAAATCAGGTGATGAGAGGAGGCCTGTGCCTTGCAGAGGTGGGTGGGTGGTGCCACCCTTCGTGGAGAAAGAGAACATTGATTAGCAGGGTGGGGGATGTTGCCTTCTTTTTTTTTTTAAAGGGGGGATGCCTCCTTGCTCTTTTTTTTAAAAAAAATTGTTTTTAATTTTGGGCTGTGCTGGGTCTTCATTGCTGCACATGGTTTTTTCTAGTTGCAGCAAGAAGCTACTCCTCATTGCGGAGCACAGGTTCTAGGCATGCAGCTTCAGTAGTTGCGACTTGAGGGCTCTAGAGTGCTAGCTTAGTAGTTGTAGTGCACGGACTTAGTTGCACTGCCGCATGTGGAATCTTCCTGGATCAGGGATTGAATCCATGTCGCCTGCATTGGCAAGCAAATTGCCAAACACTGGGCCACAGGGAAGTCTGGATGTCGCCTTTAATCTTGGAAGTGCTGATTTGATAGTTCCTGGGTCACCTAGGAAGAAGCGTCAAGTTGGTTATGCAATATCCACATCCAGAGCTCAGAGAAGGGGCCTGGCTGGAGGTACACATGTGTGCGTCACCTGATTGCGGGTGGGAAGTGACGCTAAGGACCTGGGTGGCATCACTCGGGACAAGACCATGGAGTGAGAAGAGAAGTCATCAAGGGCTGCTCCTGAGCAGCGCTGCATTGAATGTGGGCACAGGAGGCTGACTGCACAGAAGGAAGAAAAAATGGCAAAGCTAGGTTCATCTAATCCTTGCCAGCAACACTTTGAACAGGCAAGTTGTCTTTGGGTTAAACCAAAATTGGGCCAGAGGACTGAGAAATTGTTCAAGGCCTCACAGGCATGATGCAGTGCTGGCATGATTGAGACACAAGTTCCTCCAACTCCTAAGCCTGTGCTTGTGAATAACACTCAATGTTAAGGATGTTTAGGGACCAGCCATTGGCATGGGGACCTGCACATGGGAGCACCATCTCAGAAAAAGATGCTCTGGCCAAGGTTTTCCTCTGATCCCCAGATGAACTAGTGAGGGCTTTCTCTAAACAACAAGCATCACCAAAATAATACATTATGAGTGTTTATGGACATACAACAGAGGATGGATCCAGAGAAGCCCTGTGTGTGAGTGTGTGTGTGTGCACGTGTGTGTGTATTGTGAAGGTGTTAGGTAAGAAGGTAGAACTAAGTCCTACATAAGAAAACTGTAATAAGACTGGATGATACAGGAATTAGAGAACTGGATGAAAACATGGTGCTAGATGAAGGAGGCTCAGGGCTGAGGCCGTGGACAAAGAAATAGCTTCTGAGACTCCCTTTCATGAGACACTGACCATGAACTGGGTGACCCCTCTGGAATGGCATGGTGGTATCAAACTTCTGATAATCTGAGGCAGTGATCATCACACTAAGGATGTCAACAAGTCTTTTACTTTTTTTTTAAAAGTGACATTTTGAATAAGAATTTCAAGGAGAGTATGAGCCCATGGCTGGAGGTGAAGAGGGCAATTTTGACAGATGACATTACTTTGTCAACAAAGGTCTGTCTGGTCAAGGCTATGGTTTTTCCAGTGCTCATGTATGGATGTGAGAGTTGGACTGTGAAGAAGACTGAGCACTGAAAAACTGATGCTTTTGAACTATGATGTTGGAGAAGCCTCTTGAGAGTCCCTTGGACTGCAAGGAGATCCAACCAGTCCATCCTGAAGGAAATCAGTCCTGGGTGTTCATTGGAAGGACTGATGCTAAAGCTGAAACTCCAGTACTTTGGCCACCTCATGTGAAGAGTTGACTTATTGGAAAAGACCCTGATGCTGGGAGGGATTGGGGGCAGGAGGAGAAGGGGACGACAGAGGATGAGATGGTTGGATGGCATCACCAACTCGATGGACATGGGTTTGAGTAAACTCCAGGAGTTGGTGATGGACAGGGAGGCCTGGAGTGCTGCGATTCATGGGGTCGCAAAGAGTCAGACATGACTGAGCGACTGAACTGAATTGAACTGAACTGAGGCAGAAAGCAGGACTCCTCACATGTAATGCTTCTCTTTCTTTGTCAAGAGACATTAGACTGGATGAATGAATATTAAGCTGAAGCTGGTGGAACTTTTATAATAGGGCTCAGAGTGCTCTGTGTGCATGCTGGTCACAAGGCTCAGAAGGACACTTTCTTGGATCTTCAAGGACTGGACTTCAGGAACTGAAGTCTTCCAGTAGGACTGGAACTGCCCAGTTCACTAAGTCACCCTCTTCCTATGCTCTGGACATGGAGGAAGGCAGGAGCGTGGCTGGAGCCAGAAAGAGCACTGTGTTCTTTGTCATCTGTACCAAGGCATGATCGAAGCTATATTTCACATCAAATCACTCTGGCACTGCAAACATCAAGGGCTTTTGCAAAGTATTGGATAACCAGTAATTACAGCCAAGTGTTGACTTTTCTCTAAACAGTTCTTCCACTGTGAAAAGATCCAGGTGCCCAAGGCTATTTTTTTTCTGTACACAATTATGCAGTTCCAGAAGTCTCTTAATTTGACTAGTTTGTATTTTCTTAAAGTAGAATGAACCTGCTCAGTCTTACTTGTATTCTCCCTTTGGTCATAAAGGTTTTCATCAGCTCACTGGAAAGGATAGTTCTCCCATTGGACTAATCTTAACATAGGCTAGTTAGATGCCCATCTCTCAGCTAGACATCTAACTAGCTGAAATCCTCTCTGGTTTCCTTAGTGCTAGAAATTTGCTCATTTTTCTGCTGATTCAATCATAGATGTTCATAGGGTAGATTGGCTGTTGAGCTCCATTAAGTATGTTGTGCTTAAGACCCCCAGAGTAGAAGGTGTAGTGGTTTTTAAACCCAGGACCCTGAGTCTCAGCTTTGTCCTTAATTTCCCCTGGAGCCTCACTTATCTTACCTGGATGATGGATTGCTGAGACGGTGGTCCCAGGGCTGTTGTTAGAATAATATGTAAGGCTTAAGAGAATACACGGGTTACCATTATAAAATAAATAAGTCATGGGAATGTCCTGTCCAGTATGGTGACCACAGTGAATAATACTGTGTTGTATATTTGAAAGTTGCTAAGAGAGTAGGTCTTAAAAGTTCTTATCACAAGAAAAAAATTTGTAATAGTGTGTGGTGACAGTAGATTTACTGTGTTGATCATTTCACAATACAAACAAATATTGAATCATTATGTCGTGCACCTGAAACTAATATAATAAGTCAATTACACCTCAGTAAAATATCAAAAAATAGAATTCATGGAGAATTTTCAAAGACTAAATCTCTGGACAAAGTGAGATGTTTAAGCTACTATTGTATTTTTTTGTCTGAATAAAAAATTAATACCTGAGAAAGAAATATGTCTGTGAAAAACCCTAGAAAGTGGAAGTAGAATAATAATAATGTTCTCTGCAAGAGCCAAAAGGAAGTCATACACTGAGTCTCAACAAGATAGGGCAGGCTGATGAAGCTATAATGGATCTTTGCTCTCAGACGGACTCAGACCTACTGTGTGAGGTAAGATGGGGCTTCCCTGGTAGCTCAGCTGGTAAAGAATCCTCCTGCAAAGCAGGAGACCCTGATTTCATTCTTGGGTCCAGAAGGTCCCCTGAAGAAGGGATAGGCTACCCACTCCAGTATTCTTGGGCTTCCCTGGTGGCTCAGATGGTAATTTGCCTGCAACAGGGGAAACCTGGGTTCGATCCCTGGGTCAGGAAGATCCCTTGGAGGAGGGCAAGGCAACCCACTCTTGTATTCTTGCCTGGAGAATCCCAAGGACGGAGGAGCCTGGCAGGCTACAGTCCATGGAGTCGCAAAGAGTCGGACACAACTGAACAACTAAGCACAGCCTGCCGCAGAGGTGAGATGATTATTATCTGCTGGTTAGAACAGAAAAAGAAATGGCATTTGTTTGTTAAACAAATCTTCAAAAGAAAATATGAGAAGGAGATCCTGGAGACGAACAGGTTATGAAAGTTGGACTTCAATTGTTTTCTGCCTGCTCCGTAGCAACTTCCAGCTGAGAGAAAGGAACTCGGCATCAGAAAAGCCACATTTACAAATGTCACAATTTTCCTAAGGTCTTGGCTCCCTCCAAGGACATTCTTTCTAATGCTCCCAGAAACCAAATCAGTGGTTTCACAAGGACAGTTACAAATTTCATCTGTCATGGAGAGTTAGAGTCAAGCAATTTATTGCATCCAATTCAAAGGTTGTGAAGGAATCCTTCAGATTTGGGTGCCTTCCACAACCTTTTAGGTAAGTTGAACACATCCTTTGGTTCTAAGGAAAACAGCTTGTAAAATGTTTGGGAGCTCTTGGGACATCAAACAGCTCTTAGAGGAGTGCATTTTAACGGTTTACTTGTAAAAGAATCAGTAAAAGAAGCATAAACATATGGTTTGAATTCCTCTGAATAATACGAGGTATTTTTGTAGGCGTCTTTTTTTTTTTTTCCTGAGGGTCTCACATCTTTGTGTGCTTATCCTAAAAATACTCAAAATAACCCTTAGATATACTGACAAGAGGAGAGGACAGTAGTCGTGTAACACTGGCTTCTTGTTGGACTTGATGCCCGGGTTCTAGCAGACCCTGGGTTCATCAAGAGATGTCAGGGAGGAAAGGGATGAGAACATCGGTGGAGTCACGTGTAATTAGGGTACAGTGGTAGCTAGCCCAGGAGTTCAGGTTTAAAAGCTTACAAACTCCAAGCAGATGACATTAAGGCTTGAACTGGGTCCTTACAATTTAAAATGGAGGGTTGGTTGGGGTGAGCAACTTGAAACTTTTAGAGCTCTTGCTTGCCCTGAGGACTTCCCAGGTGGCGCTAGTGGTAAAGAACACACCCGTCAATGCGGGGACGTAAGAGACATGGGTTCGATCCATGGATCTGGATGATCTCTTGGAGGAAGGCATGGCAACTGACTCAGTATTCTCGTCTGGAGAATCCCATGGACAGAGGAGCCTGGCGGGCTGTGTGTTGCAAACAGTTGGACACGACTTGCCCTAGGGCATTCAAATTAAATGAAAACAATAAGCTCATCACACAAAAGAGGCCTGTGGGGGAGCACCTGCCACCAGACTCACCCCCTGTTTCTGCCTGACTTCCTTGGCCGTGGATTAGAACATGAGAGCGAGCGAGAGCGAGAGCAAGAGAGACTTCCTCCAATGTTGAATGGGTAGAAAGGAGTGGTACCTAATACAAGTCCTGGGCCCTTTCCATTAATTTGCATCTGAGTGCAGGGGCTGGCAAAAGACTGTAGGACATGAGTGAGGATAGACCTGGGTCAAGTTCATATATGGGCCTATGACATCACTTCATCTGTGTGGGATTTCTCAAGTGTGAGACAGAGGCAACAATGACTACCTCATTGAGTTGTGAGGATGCACTATTAAGACTACATTAATTATTATAATGAGTGAGTTTTCCTCTCTTAGATAATAATTAAACAAGTAGTTATTGGGTGTGTATTTTGGTTTGCCCTGGGGACATGGTGGTGAGTCATCGCAGACATTGTTTCTCCCCTGTTGCAACTTGGAATCCAGTGGGAGAAACTGACATCACTGAAATAACCACATAATCAGAGATAATAGTGTACCAGGTCAGGGAGAGACTGAGTCTGTGTGTGGGCTTCCCAGAGGGCACTAGTGGTAAAGAACCCGCATACCAATGCAGGATACATAAAAAGACTCAGGTTCGTTCTCTGGGTCAAGAAAAAATTCCTTGAAGGAGGAAATGGCAACCCACTCCAGCATCCTTGCCTGGAGAATTCCATGGACAGAGGAGCCTGGTGGGCAACAGTCCACAGGGTCACAAGCAGTCGGACACAATGGAAGTGACTGAGAACTCATGCATGTGGACAATCAGAGGATCAAGCCCCATGGAGAACTGAGGAGCAAAGAAGAGTGAATTCAGACATGGAGGAGCCAAGGGAACCGAGGATGTGAGGGCAGCCTCACTAGTTTCTGATCCCATAGTTTTGACCCAGGAGCATCTACAGGATGCTTTGGGCTGCCCTGCCCCTGTTCTCAGTTCCTTGGTCCAGTGTTTCCACTAACCATTCACTGCTATGGTCACTTATGTCTCATCCCAATTCCATGGGACTTCTGAGGACTCAGTTCAGATCAGATCCCCACTCACTGGCTTCACTGTGAATATTTGTCCAGATTTCACATTTCTCTGCCTGGCTGCATCTGTTGCTGCAGAGTCCTGGCCAGTGCTTTGTCTGTCTTGGTCCTTACTGCTAAGACCACACCCAGGTGTCATCTGGGGCTCTGTCCCCTCCCTTCTCTTCACCAGGGAATGATACCCAGCACTCTGATACTTGTTTGGGCAAAATCTTTGTTTGCATGCAACAGAAACTGACTCTGGCTGATTACATTAAGAAAAGGGATTTGTGGAAAGGCTGCTGGATAATTCGAAGCACCACTAGGAAGACCATGAAACAGTGGTTAGACATTGATCAGGCACCAGGGAAGCTAGGCGCCAGGCAGCACATTATCCAAAATCAACACTCAGGGTTGGTTTGGTGTAACTTCTGTGGCCATACCTGCCCCACCTTAGGGCCCCACCTGCCCTGCAGGTCAGCAACACTGGCCATGCTCAAAGGGGCTGAACTCCACTGCTGTTGCCCAGAGGAACTCAGCCTTGTTGGCACTGGGGAAAATTGCGAAAAGGATGACTTGCTTGCCAAGCCCATGGGAAAGTATCAGAGGTTTATGCTTTCAGAATAGGAAGCAGATGCTGTTGACTGTGGAGAAGGAAATGGCAACCCACTCCAGTACTCTTGCCTGGAAAATCCCATGGATGGAGGAGCCTGGTAGGCTGCAGTCCATGGGGTCGTGAAGAGTCGGACCCAACTGAGCAACTTCACTTCCACTTTTCACTTTCATGCATTGGAGAAGGAAATGGCAACCCACTCCAGTGTTCTTGCCTGGAGAATCCCAGGGATGGTGGAGCCTGGTGGGCTGCCATCTATGGGGCTGCACAGAGTTGGACATGACTGAAGCTGAAGCAGCAGCTGTTGACTGACTGAGTCTTAGTTCCAAAAACACAGAGATAAGACAACTAAAGGCCTCTTTCTGAATCAATTCTGAGTTGTCCTAAAATGGACAGGGCTTAGAGATTGACTCAGTGATGAAGAATGAACTGGGGCAGAGGAGGGTGGGGGTAGGGAGGAGAATGATGCCTGTCTTTTGGCTAAGATCCTGGGGTGATGATGGTGGTGTTTACTCAGATGGACATACAAAAGAAGAACAGATTCAAGGCAGTCATGGATCTGAGATACCAGTAGGATATTAAGTAGATTATTGAATTTGTATCATACTTGGTACATAGTATAATAGATTCTCAATAAATACTTACCAAATGAATATAATGACCTGAAGGCTGTTTGGAAGATGGAGACTATACTTAATGAATAGCCATGCGTTTATGCAGGCTAGAGACAAAAGATGTTTCTTCCTTGCCATTTCCATTAGCACAATGGCCCCATTTTAGGGAGACTGCTCAACAGAGTTCATGCTACAACATCTCACAGGCCCCAGCTGGGGTCTAGACTTTTCCCTAGAGCTTCCTGAGGTCACAGTCTGGCTATTAGTGTCAAGTGTTGCTGTTTCCAAGTGGAGACAAGATCCTGGGGCCTCCATCAGTATCTCTTTTCCTGATTGAACTGTTTGGTTATCACTTTCCTGTTCCTCTTTCTATGGGTACTTTCCAAGTTTTCCACAGAAGGAAAGCTAACAGAAAAGGAGCAGATCGTGTAGGTTCTTGGGAGCAGAGCAGGTTAGAAAAGCACACATCCTTGCACTGCCTTAGTTTTAAAAAATCATGTAAATACATTTTTCTTTTTTTCCTACCCTGTTTTAATGTGAAAGCCCAAGGCTTTACATTTTTTTGAACCACTGAAGAAAATCAACATTCCTAAGACAAGTATATTCTCAGCTTCAAATACTGCACCGTTCCTCCAAAACAGCTCCAGGGTGAGAAGGGAGCCTGAAAGCATTTCTCCTTTTAACTTTCCTGCACCTCCCCAGTGAGGACCAGCTCTTATGAGTCTCCACGTTTTCATGTCCTGTGATGTCCTATATGCATGACTGTCCAGGAGGATTTATGTTTATGAGGCTGTTGAATTTAGACAAGAACAAAGGGGTAGATTTATATGGCCACAAGTGTCATAACTTAAAGGGAACTTAGTGGTTTCTTGGATCTAGGAGACTGAAGATGCCAGCATTCTGATCTTCTGTGTCCAAATTGGGTGGACTTCAGGAATTAGCACAGACTCCTTCTCTTAAGCTGTAGAATCCTTCCCAACACAGTGTTCCAGGGAGCTATGGCCACATGTATAAAATTGGCATGGGAATTAAAATCTACTCATCATCCTTCAAATGGTCAAACCCTCTCCATTTTACTGAGAGGGATATTGAGGCTCAGGAAGCCTTGGATTTACAAAGGCTTCTTGTAGCAGGGTCTGGATTGGAGCCTGGTCCTCTCATGTCCAGTTTAGTCTACTCTGAACTGTATACCTCAAGGAAAGGGCCCTTCTACTGGTCCATGGGGCAGGGATCGCTCTCTCCTGCTTGTCAATCCCCCTTAAGTGAATTGGACTTAAACACAGTCCTGTGTTTAAAATTCAAATTGAAGTGATTTAAGCCTCTTGCTGAAGCTCTGAAGACATGAAACTATCATAAATGGCCCAATAAACTGAAAGAATAAACTGTCCATTAAGGATAAGGGGATGAGACTTCATGCTACCTCGTAATGACTGCTAGTGTTTCTCAAGACCTTTTTTTCTTCACCACAAATGAAATCTAGATGCGCTCGCGTAGTTGAGATTCAAGGGGCAGCATAGTAGAAAGAAGATTAACTTTAGAGAAAGTCATATCTGGTCTGTATCCCTATTCTACCATTTATAAGCTGAGTGATCTTGGACTGGGCTTCCCTGGTGGCTCAGTGGTAAAGAATCCACCCGCCAATGCAGGAGACGTGGGTTCGATTCCTGGGTTGGGAAAAATCCCCTGGAAAAGGAAATGGCAACCCACTCCAGTATTCTTGCCTGGGAAATCCCATGGACAGAGGAGACTGGCAGCCTATAGTCCATCTTGTCGCAAAAGTCAAGCACATCTTAGCAACTAAAGAACAACAACAATCTTGGATCTTTAAGTTACTTAACCTCTCTGAACTTAGTATTCATCATCTGTAAAATGGAAATAACACCCGTCTCAGAGAAACTGTAGGATCATAAATGAAATAATATTTAAAATGCCTAGTATACGAAGGACATTTAACTGTAAAGAGTTTGTCTCATTTGTTTTTTAAGGGAAGCAGTTTCCCTAAGACACTGGGGCTTAGTTCTAAAAGTGCCTGTGCATTCTAAATCACTTAATGGGATACTCCTGGGCACCCACAAACTATGATAATGAGTCAAGACATGCTAGAGATAATGGTATAAGACAAAATGAGTGGTAAATTTTGAATTGAAATGGGTCAAAAGAGGAAAGTGATATGAAACAAATGTGTAGTTGGAAATAAATGTGGAATGTAATGCCGTCAAGCAAAGGACCAGATAGTCACCGTGGGCCTCAGCTGCTGGCTGGCTTCCACCTATGGGAAATGCAGTGTCTCTCTTTCTCTCTTTTTTTTTTTTGGCCACACTGTGCAGCATGCAAGTTTAGTTTCCTGACCAGGGACCGGAGACGGGACCCACGTCCATTGTTGTGGAAGTGTGGAATCTTAGCCACTGGACCACTTAGCCACTTAGTTTAGCCACTTAAGCTTAGCCACTTAGCCAGGGAAGTCCCAGTGCAACCCCTCATCCACACAAAGCCCAGCTGGTTCTCCAGGCTCTGCTGAGATGAGCCACACACATAAGAGCCCACTCTTGGTCTTTTGAATATTGACTGGGAAAGATAAAGCTGGGGGACAGGAAAGTAGCCTCAGGGACTGGGCCAAGAGTTAAACTGTGGCCATGAGAGCAAATGTGGGCTAGTTCCCCAGGCCAGATAGCCACTTACCAGGGTGCCAGGCCTTCTCATAGGAATGAGCAAGATCTGAGGACAGGAGCAGAACTATGCTACTTTATACTGCCCACAGTGTCTCTCTGGTTTTTAATAAGTTCTCAGTGAAAATGCTACTCAAATCCGTGGTACAAATGAAACAAAGGAAAGGGTCTGCTATCAAAAAAATTAAATGGATGTCCCATATGCAGTGGGGGGTGAATGTCTGAGGATTGCACTGTAGTTAGATGAAGGCTCCAAGGAGAAGAAAGATTCAGGATACAGGATATAGAGGGGTAATTTCTGATCACTGTCATCAGCAAGACTTCTTATTCTGGAGCATGTCTTCTTTGTGCTGTTTAGAGCATGGGGTTTGGATTTTAAAGAAGAGACCATTTCCTTACAATTTCTCCCCAGAGTTGGCTTCACACTCCTCTGGGCCTTTGTTGCTATTCATTTTACAAGAAAATTTATTTCTTCTATTTATAAAGTGATAATTGGGTTTACTACTTTGCCACTTGAGGAAAGTAGGATTCTTATCTCACAACTTACACTTATATTTCATATAGACTAAAATAACTGTTTCTAAAAGCACATTAGAATCAAATATGTAGAAAATAAATTCCACAGATTATCTGAGCAGAAACTACAAATGAAAGAAATGATAAATATGACTGCATAAAAAGTGAAATTTCTGTAGAAGTCAGTCTACCATATATGTGGTTTAGAAACAAAGAACAAACCTAGAGAAAAAAATACAATATATAAGAAACACAGTGAGCTATATTTAAAATGGATAACCACCAATGACCTATTGCACAGCACAAGGAAATCTGCTAAATGTTATGTGGCAGACTGGATGGGAGGGGATGTTGGGGGAGAATGGATACATGTATATATATGTATGGCTGAGCCCCTTCCCTTGTTCACCTGAAACTATCACAACATTGTTAATTAACTGTACCCCAATATAAAATTAAAAGTTCAAAAAGGAAAAAAAAACGAAAAACAGTGTATTATTAGGCAGGCCTTAAAGCAGAGTGCTCAGGGTGACATGAGCAGATCCACCTGGGTTGGATATCTAGTCACTGGCTGTCACCATCTCTGTGCTTCAGTATATCATCTGTATAATGGAATTAATAATCCTCAAAGAGTTCTTGGCAGAATGAGAATCAGCATGCAAAATTCTTAGAAAAGTTCCTGGCATGTAGTAAATTCTACCTAGCATTAACTAATCTTATCATAATTATCATTGTTATTCTCAACATGGGGCTATAAATTGATGTAAACTTTCCAAAAAATAATTGATGATTATATATATATTTATTTATTTAAATGTGCATGCACTTCAGTTCATCAATTATTTATTTATATATGATTATATAGTATATTTGATTATTTATATATAGAAACATATATACATACAAATATATAGTTTTAAATGCATATGTACTTTAGCTTATCAATTTTTCTAGTATCTTATCCAAACATATATGTGCAAAGATTCCATCACTGTGTTATCAAGAGTAGCAAAATATTTGCAAACAAGTTAAATATTTAACAAGAAGAGAATCTTTGCATGAATAATAGAAGTCAGGTCAGTTTGATGAACTGTTATGTATCAATCAAAATAAAATTTCAGACTGGAATATTATATATTGACATTTGGCTACCTATATGTATCTTTATGAAATAAATATACATTTATTTTGAATCTATACATTCACATTTTTTTTGAATCCATCTAAATCTGGAATGAAAAACAGAAAATACATATAGATACTATCTCTTTGGGGACTGTCTTGGTGATTTTTATTTTTATATTTCTCATTTATTTTCTGAATTTTTAACCATAAGTGCATTCAAATGAAAACAGCTTTATTATTTTTAATTATAGCTGTAACAAATAGTCTGAGATCTCAAATAATTGAAAGCACCAAAATAAGTGGAATTACTTGCAGTTTTAGTAGACATGCTTATGGAATTTTGTTTTCAGTTCATTTTCATTGTTCACTACTTATATGTATCAATGAGATATACTTACAAACACAAACCCACACATATATCTATAGCATAAGGAGTTCAGTATTTGCATTATTTCTAAATTAAAAATAATTTAAAAATTATTTTTCTCTCACATCAGAATATAACAAGAAGTATTCTCTTTGAATAAATATAGACCTAATTCATTAGAGTCAATTAATTCATCATTAGAGTTGGTGAAAATTTAATCATATGGATATGAAAGTATTATTCATGTGTATTTGTCCAAGTTTCTAGGTTCCTAGAAGTAGAAATAATGCACTAAAAATAAATGGGATGTTTAAGACTCTTGATGGATATTTCAGGTTACTTTTCAGAAAGATTATACCAATTTATAACAGAGCTGGCAAAGTTTAGAACTATCTTAAGGTAACTTCATTTAAATTTTTGTTAATTTGGCTGTTGAAAATATTGTCTCTTTGGTCTTAATTGGCACCCATAGGAAATTTTCACTTCAAAGCCTGACATGAAGGAACAGTGGAGACTTTTCTGAAAAGTAAAAACTTTACTAATTCAAATGACAAGCATTTCAAGCCTTCATATGTGTAGACAATTTCTAAATGTCAAGAAAAATGGAGATCTGAACTAACATAGCTTGTGAGTATATAAGAAACAGATTTTCTGACTGATGTCCAATTCCAGTGGAGTGTCATGTTTTATCTCTCATCTCTTTATTTGTGGCATCTTTTGCCAGCTGGAAATGAGCTACAAATATTCAATTAGAATAAATTTTTGGCACTACTTTTTCCTTTTCTTTTGCATTCCCCAAGTATTTACTTCTGATTACAGTCTTACTTTGTAAAATATCTCTCTTATCTTTACATATTCATTTATACATATTGATCTTGCAACCGCAACTATATAAAATATTTATGTTTTTCACTTTTACAAAAGTCTGTTGAGTTAGTCAAACTTAATGCATGCTGAAGGGAAACATAGGTGAATTGTGTACAAATGGCACGTATGTGCAGCAGCATGTGTACACTTGGAGTGAATGCATAGAGTAGAATAAGGCCAAAAAAAAGAAAAATATCTGGGATGTTCCCGATATCTCTGGAACTGCATCCCATTGTAAGGACCTAGAGTTGCAGTGTGGTCATCATAACTCCAGGAAGCTGATCAGTGCTTATAGCACTAGATTGGAGAAGACTCTTGAGAGTCCCTTGGGCTGCAAGGAGATCCAACCAGTCCATCCTAAAAGATATCAGTCCTGAATATTCATTGGAAGGACTGATGCAGAAGCTAAAACTCCGATACTTTGGCCACCTGACGCAAAGAACCGACTCATTGGAAAAGACCCTGATGCTGGGGAAGATTGAAGGCAGGAGGAGAGGGGGACAACAGAAGATAAGATGGTTGGATGGCATCACCACTCAGTGGACATGAATTTAAGTAAGGTCCAGGAGTTGATGATGGACAGGGAGGCCTGGCTTGCTGCAGTCCATGGGATCACAAAGAGTTGGACACAACTAAGCGACTGAACTGAACTGGGGTAGGCAGACAAATTGTTTTCTTCCTAAAGTTAAAGCTTAGCAGGGTCGATGACCTGCATTCAAGGCCCTTAGCCAGAGATAGGAGGGACCCAGATTGCCCATGATCTTACCCTTCCAAACTGCTGCCTCACCTTCTTTGTTGTTTTGTTGCTCAGTCGTGTCTGACTCTTTGCAACCCCGTGGACTGCAGCACGCCAGGCTTTTCTGTCCTTCACCATCTCCCAGAGCTAGCTCAAACTCATGTCCATTGAGTCGGTGATATCATTCAACCATCTTGTCCTCTGTCGTCCCCTTTTCCTCATGCCTTCAATCTTTCCCAGCATCAGGGTCTTTTCAAATGAGTCAGCTCTTTGCATCAGGTGGCTGAAGTTTTGGAGCTTCAACTTCAGCATCAGTCCTTCCAGAGAATATTCAGGACTGATTTCCTTTAGGATGGACTGGTTTGATCTCCTTGCAGTCCAAGGGACACTCAAGAGTCTTCTCCAACACCACAGTTCAAAAGCATCAATTCTTTGGTGCTCAGCTTTCTTTATGGAAAGAAAGGTTTTTGGGTGCGAATCAACTCTCACATTCACACATGACTACTCAAAAAACCATAGCTTTGACTAGATGGAACTTTGTTGGCAAAGTAATGTCTCTGTTTTTTAATATGCTGTCTAGGTTGGTCATAGCTTTTCTTCCAAGGAGCAAGCTTCTTAATTTCATGGATGTAGTCACCATCTGTAGTGATTTTGAAGCCAAGAAAATAAAATCTCTCACTGTTTTCATTGTTTCCCCATCTATTTGCCATGAAATGATGGGACCGGATGCCATGATATTAGTTTTTTGAATGTTGAGTTTTAAGCCAGCTTTTTCACTCTCCTCTTTCACTTCATCAAGAGGCTCTTTAATTCTTCACTTTCTGCCGTAAGGGTGGTGTCACCTGCATATCTGAGGTTATAGATATTTCTCCTGGAAATCTTGATTCCAACTTGTGCTTCATCCAGCCCAGCATTTCTCATGATGTGTTCTACATATAAGTTAAATAAGCAGGGTGACCATATACAGCCTTGACATACTCCTTTCCCAATTTGGAACCAGTCCGTTGTCCCAAGTCCAGTTCTAACTGTTGCTTCTTAACCTGTATACAGGTTTCTCAAGAGGCAGGTAAGGTGGTCTGGTATTCCTATCTCTTTAAGAATTTTTGACAGTTTGTTGTGATCCACACAGTCAAAGGCTTTGGCATACTCAATGAAGCAGATGTTTTTCTGGAATTCTCTTGCTTTTTCTATGATCCAACGGATGTTGACAATTTGATCTCTGGTTCCTCTGCTTTTTCTACATCCAGCTGGAACATCTGGAAGTTCTTGGTTCATGAACTGTTGAAGCCTAGCTTGGAGAATTTTGAGCATTACTTTGCTAGCGTGAGACGAGTGCAATTGTGCAGTAGTTTGAACATTCTTTGGCTTTGCCTCTCTTGGTTTCAATTCTTCTTCCTTCTGTTCCCCAAACCTAAAGCACTAATGAAATCTGGCAAGGATGAGCCAGGAAGGGTGAGTCTGGTCCCACCTTCTCAGTCAGTTGTCTCATTCTAATATACTCTCTGAATCCACCTCTGGTGCCCCCTTGTGATTTGTGGCCCTTCTGGTCATAGTTCCCCTACCTCTCCCACCTGTGAGGAGCCCAGAGCTCTGAGGACACTATCCGTGGGTGCTATGTGCTTTTTCCCCACTACTGAGCTCACTTGCTCATCCTCATGATCTGATCTCTTTGTCTTCTTGTAGCGAGCCTCCCACCATGCTTACCATTGGGTCAGGTTAAATCAGATCTGGGCATGGAAAGAGTTACCCAAAGGCCCATAAGTACCAGCCTCAGACGGATTGGTGGACTCTGAAAAAAAAATCCATTCTTTGGAGGCAGTTTTGGTGGAAGATGTCAATCACAGAAATACCCTTTCTGTGGTTCTGCTCAGTTGAGTAGTTCAGATGTTTTTCAGCCTCGCTGATTGGCAAAATGGTTCCTGGTTTTCATTTTAGCTGCCAGCTGGGCACCATAAACAAGGAACCATTTGACCAAAGAGCAAGGTTTGGCCTGTTCTCAGCAGCCTTGATTCCCATCCAAAAATCTTATATCTGGCGAAATGACTCCTCAGGTTAGCCCAGAATTCTTCTTTTGTTGGGAGACCAGCTTGTATAAAAGGGTTTAACAGGAAATGATGTGGTCATGTTCTGTTTGCAATGGACATGTCAAATTACCCTAACTTCGGAGTACCTCAGAGAAAGTTGCTACTTCAGATCCTTCAGAGCCCTGGACCCTGGAACAAACTTGTCTCGAAGTCTATCAGCCTCCCCATCCTCTACCTTCTCTGATGTGCCGTCAGCTGGCCCAGGATCTTATGTTGGCTGGCGCTTATAAACTTACCCAAAATACTCAAGATGTCCTCTTTTCCTCATAAGCATAGACACTTTCTGAGTTTTGAGGTGAAATATAGACGATCTCCAGACAAAATCTTTGCCACTAGAGATTGGGGTGGCTACTCACAATGCTCAATGCTGTGGGAGGATTTGAAGAAGAGTTAATGAAAATGTTCAGAATTGATTGCCCATCAGTGACCAACTCACTGGAAACATGTCATTATTGAACTGCTTTTTGAAAAAGACTCAGGGCCCAAATTTGAGCCCTTTAGTGTTGTAATGGATTAAATACAGTCTCTGAAAAATTCCAAAGTATCTCCAGGAAGCCAAGTGCTATGTGAACCAGATTCCTCACAAATTATGGTCTTTTATTCAAGGTGCAACACAGCATGCAGCCATGGGTTGAAACATGGTAGTAACAGGCCCACCAAGACTATTTTTGGACAGTAAGTAAATATGGACTTGATCTCGATATTAGCTGGTGTGAAGGAATTATTGTTAACTCTGTTAAGTTGGAATTATGGATTTGGCTTTGTAGAAAAATGCTTACAGAACATGTTTACAGATTCATATGAAATTCTTTAGGAATGGAATATCAGATTGTCTGTAATTTACAGTAAAAGGAGTTACTTTGGTAAAAAAAATTGTTCTAATCGTGTTTGAAATATGCGTTTGGGGGCCAATAGACCTGGATTGGTTTTTGTTTTTTTTTCTCAAGAGAGAAATATAAGCTACAATTGAGCCTGTGTTTTTCCAGCTCTCAGGGAAGTAACACAATTTTCCTACCTTCCCAATAGTCTACGGATAGAGCATGAGAGTCTGGGGAAAGAAGACTCTCCTGAGAAAAGACAGGGTGAAAAGCTGGGGTTATCAGAACTGGAAGCCACTTAGATGGGGCAGAGTTTGGGAAAGAAGGAGTGCAAGTGAGGGACTCCTAATCTACCAGGAGCTCATCTCTTTTTTTTTAAATTTATTTTTTAATTGGAGGAAAATTGCTTTACAATGTTATGTTGGCTTCTGCCATACAAGAACACAAATCAGCTGTAATTATGCATATATCACCTCCCTCCCCTCCCCATGACCTACCCCTCTATGTCATCACAGAACTCCAGGCTGGGCTCCCTATGTCATACGGCAACTTCTCACCAGCTATCTATTTTACATATGGTACCGTATACATGTCGATGCTGCTTTCTCCATTCACCTCACTCTTTCCTCCTCCTACTGTGTCCTACTGGGCTTCCCTGGTAGCTCAGATGGTAAAGCGTCTGCCTACAATGCTGGAGACCCAGGTTCGATCCCTGGGTCGGGAAGATCCCCTGGAGAAGGAAATGGCAACCCACTCCAGTATTCTTGCCTGGAAAATCCCATGGACTGAGGATCCTGGTAGGCTACAATCCATGGGGTCACAAAGAGTCAGACACAACCGAGAGACTTCATTTCACTTCACTGTGTCCACACGTCCATTCTCTATATCTGCGTCTCCATTCCTGCCCTACAAATAGGTTCATCAGTATCATTTTTCTAGATTCCATATATAAGCATTAATATTTGCACCTCATTTTTGCCCCTCCCCTGGGGCTCCAAGCCCTGTGTCTCAATCCTGAGCATCCACCCCAACCTGGCTTGCCTGCCATTCCCTGGCTCCTGCTTCCCAGGACCCACTGCATCTGCTTCCTCCACCCTTACACTGCCCGCTTTCCAAAAGTGGTTCCTTTGTAGGAGAAACCCAGGAGATCCCTCCTCAGACAGATGAATCTAGATAATGTACTGCCATAAGGAAACATTACATGAATCCTGACCATGCAATTGATATCTTTAGTTCACATGTAAATAAAACCGAGGCACACAGTTACTTGTTTTAAGATGTAACCATCTCACTTCTCATTCGCATCATGAACTTTTTATAACATGTCACATTGGGTGGTATGGTGGGCACAGTAATACCCTCAAAGATGTCCATGTCCTAATTCTGAGAACCTGTGAATATTTTATCTTCATGGCCAAAGGACATTTCATGTGATAAGGATCCTGAGATGGGGAGATGTCATCACAGGAGTCCTAAAATTGGAGAACCTCATGGCTGTGACCAGAGAAAAAGATGTGATGATAGGAATAGGATCAGGGTAAAGGTGTAAAAAGTGAAATTTTATAAACTTTGAAGATGGAGGAAGGGGCCACTAGCCAGGGGCATCCTCCAGAAGCTGGAAAATGGATCCAAGCAAGGAAATAGACCTGTTAAAGTCTCCAGGAGGAATGCAGTCCTGCTGACACCTGGGTTTTAGCCCAGTGAGACCCATGTCAGACTTCCACCCTACAGTACAGTAAGATGACGAATTTATGTTGTTCATGGCAATGTGTTATGGCAGGCATAGAAGTCTAGGGCAGAATCTGCCCTAGGTAGATTCAAGGTATGATTCCTTGAATTCAGGCTGGTCTCCCATAGGTGGCACTAGTGGTAACAAACCCACCTGCCATTGTCAGTTCAGTTCAGTCGCTCGGTCGTGTCTGACTCTTTGTAATTTCATGTCCTGCAACACAGCCAGGCTTCCCTGTCCATCACCAATTCCCGAGCTCGCTCAAACTCAGGTCCATAGAGTTGGTGATGCCATCCAACCATCTCATCCTCTGTCATACCCCTGTGCCAATATAGGAGACATAAGAGATATGGGTTTGTTCCCTGGGTCGGAAAGATCCCCTGAAGGAGGAAATGGCAACCCACTCTAGTATTCTTGCCTGGAGAATCCCATGGACATAGGAGCCTGGTGGGCTACAGTACATAGGATCGCAGAGTCAGATATGACTGAAGCAGCTTAGCATGCACGCACATGTAAAAGTTATCTCTCTGTTTGCTGTGGAATTGTGCTCCTTCTAATCTGTCTCCTTTTTGGATTCTTAAACTCATGGCATGCAGTCATCTTTCAGTTTGCCTTTACCTTAAGGTAGGCCAGTGGCTCTTTTGAAATGTCCTGCCTCCAAAGAAAAGAGAGCCTTTCTCACTTTTCTCACCCTATTAGACAGCAGCAATGTCATATGGGTTGTAGGAAAATTGCTTCTTTATCCTACCATTTCCAGGAGTTGGAAGTTGTATTTTGAAGGAACAGAGCAAGATGGGACTATAATTCCAGAATTATAGATCTCAAGTCACTGGTTTACCTAGCATTGCTCAAGAGGGACATTAACTATATTGAAAAACATTCACTTTGCCACTCAGTCCCACACACCATTCTCTCCTTGTGCCTTAGTTTTTGCTGCTCTGAGGGCTGTCTGGGTTTTTGGAATTGCACTCAGAGCCCTTCAGAGTGAATTTCAAAGGCTTCACCTAACTTGGAATTTAGCAAACTACCTTATATGTGCCCTCCCATGTCAGAAAAGCTGGCTATTTTCCTAAGGTATTATATGTAATAGATGCAGAGGAAAAACAGATTCCACATATACAGACTCCCTTCACAGCATCTCCAGAAGGGAAAGCTGAATTTAATAAATTGAAATAAATCATCCTTCCAGAGGACCTGGGTCTTAAAAAGGTCTCTTGTTGCTCAATGTGATATGTGTTTTCTAATGGGGTCCTTACTCTAATTCCCACCCCCTCATTTGAGAGGTTACAGAGAGTCTTGTTCTCTTTATAAAGTCAGCTGATCCTCAAGTGATGGTTTACTCTGCCCTGTCTCTTTCATTCTGCAACCTCCTTAATTTCTCTCAAATAATGCAATTAAAATATCTATCCCAGTGCTGACACATTGCAAATGTTCAACAAAGTTTAGCTATTATTATAACTCCTTCTATTAAGAGTTATTATAATTAGAGAGAACTTTTTATAATTGGAGAACTTTTAGAAAACACAGGTTAAGTATAGAATGTTCTCGTCAAATGTACGTAGAGGAAATCCCAATTTCCTTTTGATTTCTGTTCCATTGTAAGAGATACATCACATGAGGGAATTTCCCCAGAAAACATTTGAATTGAAAGTGAATTTTAAAGACAAATGTTAAAATTGCATTTTTTATACCCATCAGTAAGCTTATTCATAATTTCCTACACTTGCACCACATTATAGAATTCATTTTAAGCCTATGAACAATTTTTTTAACTCTATGACTCTATCCCAAAGATATTAGAAATGTTCTGGTTCTAGCATCAGTGATGGCTGTCTTTTGCAGGCCAGGTTGATGATAGAAGATGCTGCTAGGGAACTGTGATGCCTAGTAACGATGGTGATTATAAATTTACAAAACGTTAGAGGCCAGCTGACACCTGGTCCAGTGACATCAGAGTCAAAGTAGGCACAGATATTATAATGATCAGGAAGATCAGAGTGGCCCTGGGGCTCTAAGTAGCAAAAAGAGATATGGTTAATGGATAATGGTACTCTAGAGACAAGATACATAGTAGCTAGCAAGTGTGTTGCTTAATGTATGCAGTCAAAATAAGTTGGAAGACTGAAAGCAGATACCTAAGTGAACAGTCATAATCCCTTGTACAGTGCGTTAAAGCTCCACTTAGCATGCACACACACACAGAGTAGTCTTGAAAGATAGTGATGAGAGAAGAGCCTCAAAATGCACAGTTTGGGCAGTGTGCCTTATTGCACGGGCTTATCAAGGGTGGCACTATTGGTAAAGAACATGCCTGCCAATGCAGGAGATGCAAGAGACACGGGTTCAATCCCTGGGTTGGGAAGATCCCTTGGAGGAGGGCATGACAATCCACTCCAGCATTCTTGCCTGGAGAATCCCATAGACAGAGGAGCCTGGTAAGCTACAGCCCACAGGGTTGCAAAGAGTTGGACATGACTGAAGCAATTTAGCATGCAAGCATACACCTCTTTGCTTAATTATGTGCAGAAAGAGAAAACATTCTAAGCAAGGTTAAAAGTAAACTCACGAGCATTTCAAATTTCTTGGCTTGTTGGTCAAGGCTCTTTATGGAGAAAGCTTGAAAAACTGGAAACAAGAAAGTGTGAGGAACGTGCATGTGTATGGAACGATGGAAAAGGAAATTTTTATCACATGTTAATGTCCATTGAGAACACTCACAATAGAAATGGCACAAACAGCCAAGTGGTGAGAATGACAGCCAACTGAGTTCAGACAGCTTACATCTTTGGCAACCCTAGTGCTGGCACAATTGGTACATGAGCACAGTTGCTATGGTAACAAGGATGGAGGTTCTGGAGGAATGGACTTGCTCAAAAGTAGGGGCTCCTACCTGCCAGATCTGATCTATCTAATGCTAAGCTATTTGGAACAGAGTAACACCGAACTTACAATGTGGTATCAGCACTCTCCATCGCAAAGACCTTCTAGCCACCTGGTGGCAAGTTGATTACATCAAACCTGATGCCTCACTCTGGCAGGGGTGTAGCATCACCCTGACCATGACTAACATGTGTCCTAGGTGTAGGTTTGTCTTTTCTGCCTTCAGAAAAGACATTACCAACTAAGGGTTAGACTGTTAGATCCACCTATGGGGGATTCCACACAACATCTCTTCAGATAAGCAACCCACTTCACAATGAAGAGGATCCTTTCATATATCGCATCCTGCAGAAACCACTTTCACAGCAAACAGAGAAATAATTCTTAAAAATATAGCTGAGACATCAGTCTGGACACAGTTCATTGTGAGAATGGGGCACTTGCAAGATGTAATATTTACCTTAAATATTTACCATAAATGACCACATTACAGTGCTATGCCCCAAGTTGGAATACAATGATTTTGAAACTGTGGGTAAAATCTGTGGGTGCCACACTTGCCATCAGTCCTAATAACCCACTTATGGTCACTATCTAACAGAAAAAATATATATTGGTGATATTTCAATATGTCTGTAGCAACCAATTAACAAATACACTGTATAATTGATTTCCAGTAATAATAAAATGTATATATATAATAATTAGGAATAGCTCTAGCAAGAAATATAGATCTTTATGAATAAAATTCTTTATAAATAAAAATATAGTTATGCATAAATAATAAAGCTAAATACATGAAGAGGTAAACCATTTTCACTGAGGGAAAAGCTCAATACTGTAAATATATCAATACCTTCTTAAGAAATCTATAATTTCAATTCAACACTCATTAGAATGTTACAGTGTCTTTTTATGAATTGTAAAATTCTAATTCCAATTCCTATCTCCAAAGTAATTTGAAAAAGGAACAGAAGTAATAACAATTTTCCTTATTGTCTATCATAATTTAATATAAAGAAAAGGAATATATTAATAAAACAATGTTCAAGAATAGACAGACTTATTAAAGTATAGAATGTATAGGCATTTTCACATAGATGTGGGTTAGTTAACATAGGAAAATAATAAGATTTAAAGTCAATTGAGAGAAATGGGCTATCTAATTATAATTGTGTTAAATAAAGCATTAAAAAAGAGGCTAGCTCTCTACCTCATGTATCATTCATAAAAATAAGTTCCAGATAGTTTATAGAATTAAACAATAGTAATTTTAAAAGCCAAAAATAATTTAGGAGAAAGGATGTTTATGATTTAGGAGTAAAAAGACCTAAAATAAGAAATACATACTAAAGTCATAAAGACTGACAAATATGATGACAACATTTAAAACTGTAAAATCAAAAACATTTTTAAAAGGTTGTAAAAGTATAGATATTACCTTAAAAAGTTGAAAAAGTTATAAGTAAATATTAAAACATAGGTAATAAGTATAAGACCAATATCCTAAATACATGAAAACCTCCTTTATTTGTAAATGACAAACACAAATAGAAAAATCATCAAAATATTTAAAGTGGCTTTTCACAGTAAAGGAAATAAAAATTTTCAGCAATTTGTATTGACTGATAATCAATTTCTTATCTAGAAGTATCCATTTAAAGCAGTAATGATATCATTTAAAACCATGAGCATGGTGAAATTTTCAAAGTTTCATAAAATTATTAATGAAAAGGGAAGGGATTAAAGCAACTGCACATTGATATAGCTGCTTTAAAGGGCAATTTTTAGTAATGGTAATACCTGAAATGGACATAAATTTTGACTCAGAATTCTACTTCTTAGAAATTCTCTTTACTCTTCTGGGAAAATAATCAGCTAGATTCATACAAAGGCGGGTACAAGGATGTACAAAGATGTTAGTTGTTACATCACTTGTAATTGCAAACATTAAATAAAATAAAAATGGAACAATCTAAACTCCATCAATATAGAAATGGCAGGTGCTAAAAGGACATGGGCATTATACACACAGTGGCATTAAAAAATCAGTAAGATATTACTTACTGACAAAATAGTTAAAACACAATGTGCCATGCCATAAATTTATGTAAAAAGAAAAACAGGTACACATCACATAAGCACAGAGACAAATATTTTTACAGATCCAGTGCTGTCCAACAGAATTTTCAATGATATAAATGTCCTGTCAGTTCAGTTCAGTCTCTCAGTCATGTCCAACTTTTTGTGACCCCATGGACCGCAGCACGCCAGGCCTCCCTGTTCATCACCAACTCCTGGAATTTACTCAAACTCATGTCCATTGAGTCGGTGATGCCATCCAACCATCTCAACCTCTGTCATCCCTTCTCCTCCCACCTTCAATCTTTCCCAGTATCAGGGTCTTAAATGAGTCAGTTCTTCGCATCAGGTGGCCAAAGTATTGGACCTTCAGCTTCAGCATCAGGCCTTCCAATGAATATTCAGGACTGATTTCCTTTAGGATAGACTGGCTGGATCTCCTTGCAGTCCAAGAGACTCTCAAGAGTCTTTTCCAATGCCACAGTTCAAAAGCATCAATTCTTCGGTGCTCAACTTTCTTTATAGTCCAACTCTCACATCCATACATGACTACTGGAAAAACCATAGCCTTGAGTGGATGGACCTTTGTTGGCAAAGTAATGTCTCTGCTTTTTAATATGCTGTCTAGGTTGGTCATAATTTTCCTTCCAAGGAGTAAGCGTCTTTTAATTTCATGGCTGCAGTCACCATCTGCAGTGATTTTGGAGCCCAGAAAAATAAAGTCAGCCACTGTTTCCACTGTTTCCCCATCTATTTGCCATGAAGTGATGGGACCGGATGCCATGATCTTAGCTTTCTGAATATTGAGTTTTAAGCCAGCTTTTTCACTCTCCTCTTTTACTTTCATCAAGAGGCTCTTTAGTTCTTCTTCACTTTCTGCCATAAGGGTGGTGTCATCTGCCTATCTGAGGTTATTAATATTTCTCCTGGAAATCTTGATTCCAGCTTGTGCTTCATCCAGCCCAGCATTTCTCATGATGTACTGTGCATATAAGTTAAATAAGCAGGGTGACAGTATACAGCCTTGATGTACTCCTTTCCTTATTTGGAACCAGTCTGTTGTTCCATGTCCAGTTCTAACTGTTGCTTTCTGACCTAAATACAAATTTCTCAAGAGGCAGGTCAGGTGGTCTGGTATTCCCATCTCTTGAAGAATGTTCCACAGTTTGTTGTGATCCACACAGTCAAAGACTTTGGCATAGTCAATAAAGCAGAAATAGATGTTTTTCTGGAACTCTCTTGCTTTTTCTATGGTCCAGTGGATGTTGGCAATTTGATCTATGGTCCCTCTGCCTTTTTTAAATCCACCTTGAACACCTGGAAGTTCACAGTTCATGTATTGTTGAAGCTTGGCTTAGATAATTTTGAGCATTACTTTACTAGTGTGTGAGATGAGTTCAATTGTGTGGTAGTTTGAGCATCCTTTGGCATTGCCTCTCTTTGGGATTGGAATGAAAATTGACCTTTTCCAGCCCTGTGGCCACTGCTGAGTTTTCCAAATTTGCTGGCATATTGAGTGCAGCACGTTCACAGCATCATTTTTTAGGATTTGAAATAGCTCAACTGGAATTCCATCACCTCCACTAGTTTTGTTTGTAGTGATGCTTCCTAAGGCCCACTTGACTTCACATTCAAGGATGTCTGGCTCTAGGTGAGTGATCACACCATCAGGATCATCTGGGTCATGAAGATTTTTTTGTGTAGTTCTTCTGTGTATTCTTGCCACCTCTTCTTAATAACTTCTGCTTCTGTTAGAAGAAGAATTTCTGTACTTTATCAAGCCCATCTTTGCATGAAATGTTCCCTTGGTACTTCTAATTTTCTTGAAGAGATTTCTAGTCTTTCCCATTCTATTGTTTTCCTCTATTTGTTTGTGCTGACCATTGAGGAAGGGTTTCTTATCTCTCCGTGCTATTCTTTGGAACTCTGTATTCAAATGGGTAAATCTTTCCTTTTCTCCTTTGTTTTTCACCTCTCTTCTTTTCACAGCTATTTGTAAGGCCTCCTCAGACAGCCATTTTGCTTTTTTGCATTTCTTTTTCTTGGAGATGGTCTTGATCTGTCTCCTGTACAATGTCATGAACTTCTGTCCATAGTTCACTGGGCACTCTATCTATCAGATTTAGTCCCTTAAATCTATTTCCCACTTATACTGTATAATTATAAGGGATTTGATTTAGGTCATACCTGAATGGTGTAGTGTTTTTCCCTACTTTCTTCAATTTAAGTCTGAATTTGGCAATAAGGAGTTCACGACCTGAGCCACAGTCAGCTCCTGGTCTTGTTTTTGCTGACTGTATAGAGCTTCTCCATCTTTGGCTGCAAAGAATATAATCAATCTGATTTCAGTGTTGACCATCTGGTGATGTGCATGTGTAGAGTCTTCTCTTGTGTTGTCTGAACAGGCTGTTTCCTATGATCAGTGTGTTCTCTTGGCAAAACTCTATTAGCCTTTGCCCTGCTTCATTTTGTACTCCAAGTCAAATTTGCCTGTTACTCCAGGGGTTTCTTAACTTCGTATTTTTGCATTCCAGTCCCCTATGATGAGAAGAACATCTTTTTTTGGGTGTTAGTTTAAAAACTTCTTGTAGGTCTTCATAGAACCATTCAACTTCAGCTTAAGCATGAAGTTGAACCATTGGACACTCCCTCATGTGTGTCCAATGGTCAGACTGGTCGGGGCATAGGCTTGGATTCCCGTGATATTGAATGGTTTGCCTTGGAAATGAACAGAGATCATTCTTTCAATTTTGAGACTGCATCCAAGTACTGCATTTCAAGGGTTTTTTTTTTTTTTTTTTTTACTGTGATGGCTACTCCATTTCTTCTAAGGGATTCTTGCCCACAGTAGTAGATATGATGTCATCTGAGTTAAATTCACCTATTCCAGTCCATTTTAGTTCACTGATTCCTAAAATGTCATCTCTTATTTGACTACTACCAATTTTTTTGATTCATGAACCTAACATTCCAGGTTCCTATGCAATATTGCTCTTTACAGCATCAGACCTTGCTTCCATCACCAGTGACATCCACAACTGGGTGTTGTTTTGTTTTGGCTCTGTCTCTTCATTCTTTCTGGAGTCATTACTCTACTGATCTCCAGTAGCATATGGGCACCTACTGACCTGTGGAGTTCATCTTTCAGTGTCCTATCTTTTTACCTTTTCATACTGTTCATGGGGTTCTCAAGGCAAGAATACTGAAGTGGTTTGCCATTCCCTTCTCCAGTGGGCCACATTTTGTCAGAACTCTCCATCATCACCCGTCTGTCTTGGGTGGCCCTACACAGCATGGCTCATAGTTTCATTGAGCTAGAAAAGGCTGTGGTCCATGTGATTAGTTAGTTTTTAGTTAGATGGTTAGTTTCCTGTGATCGTGGTTTCAGTCTGTCTGCCTGCCTTCTGATGCCATCTCTCAGTGCATATCATCTTACTGGGGTTTTTCTGACCTTGAACGTGGGGTATCTCCTCTCAGCAGCTCGCTGCTCCAGCGCCGCACAGCCCCCGCTCGCTGCCGCTCCAGCGTCAATCTCTCCTTATATGGCAGCCACTAGTCACATGTCGCTTTGAACAGTAAATTGAAATGTGGCAAGTATTACTAAGGAGCTGAATATCAAATTTTATTTAATTTGAAATCATGTACATTTGAAGAGCTATATGTGGCTAGTGGCTTCCTAATGGACAACATAGCTAAAAATTCATATATATGCCTGATAAATCATTGATGAAGGATTATATTCGGGAGTGGAGATGTAACACACAAGCATTTTCCTATAGTCCTTTTCTCATTGAAAAGGTAATATTTAAAGAGCAAAATGAAAACAATAGCTTCTTAAAAGGTATATAAAACCTGTTGTAAAAAAAAAAAAAGAATTACCAGTCAAATCACACTTCCTTGGTAATGGGATGCTCCTGGAGTCATGCAGGAGTGTCCAGTCATCAACCCCTCCCTAGGGAAAGGCATGGCCAAGAAGGCTGTTGCTGCTGTTTGCGCTGGGGTCCCATTCTAGGTGGCAGAGCAGGAAAGGCAGAGGTCTCTGAGGTTTAGGGGCTGAGCTGGAAAGACCTACATCAGCAGCCAAACAAAACAGTGGGGCTAGGAACAGAAAAAAGAAGGGTAAGCAGTGTTAGGGTCAGGAGCATGAAATAACTGGGCCAGCATGGGTGAGTTAGTATAGGGTGTTGGGAGAACAGAGGGTACCTCTCTTTACCAGGGGTACCTTCTTGTCATGGAAGCCCACAGGCATCTCAGTTTGAAGATGGGCTGTGCTGGGTGGAGCCACACATAGTCACAATGGACACTCCCATTATGGCACTTACTTAAACGAGTGGCATCCATTCAGCCCATTCTTTTCATCAACAGACCGTGTCCCCTCTTGATGGATTGTTGATGTGCACAGTGGGAATGGATCCAGCATAGAATTAAGGCAAAGGAGCAGTTCCCCTTCGGAGCCTCTATTGTTGTGGCCTGCAGACCCACTGGGTAGAATTGAGCAGTTTGATTTAATGATGAAGAAATGCCTCACTGCTTCCTAAGTATCTGAGAGTAAAAGAAGATTGCTGATGGGTGTTTTATAGACACCAGCTATCCAGCTCTAAGTAGGAACAGGCATGTGTTTGTTTATTCATTTCCAGCTTTCTAAAGATAATAAAAGATCAGATTAGTGGGCCAAAGACCATAGATAATGAAATCCAACATCCTGAATTCCTCATCTTTCTCAAGAACAAGATCTGGCTTCAGGGAATAAGCTTAAAAGCTGGATATTCTTCATCAGAATATTGTGTACAAGGTGCTAAGTGCTTTCCGCTGCACTGCTGCTGTTTATGTGAGTAGATAATGAAGATGGGTAATAAGGAAAGAGCTCTGGTTAAGAAAGATTGATTGCTGACAGTGGTGAGTGAGTGTTCACCAATTCTTCAGACTCAGACAAAGCAAGGTGGGGCTGGTGAGCAGCAGAACCTGTCCAGGGAACAAGCTGATGGGCATGAGATGGATAAATGGGACCTGGCCAGTCTGGTGGGGTCTAGGATTGGGTACCTGACTTTTGACAGTCATCTCAAATGGCTCATGCTCTGAATTAGTTTGCTGGGTATCACAAGCTGAGTGACTGAAGCAATAGGAATGTAGTGTGACAGTTCTAGAGACTGGAACTCTAAATCCAAGTGCTGACAGGGTGGCTTCCTTCTGAGAACTGTTTCGGAGAATCTTTTTCAGGTCCCACTTCATTGACCAACAGATGGCCATTTTCGTGTTCATGTGGTATTCTCCCTATGGCTCTCTATGTCCAAATGTCCTCTTCTTGTAAGGATATTGGGCATATCTGCTTAGGGCTCACCCTAATGACTTCACTTTAACTTATTACTTTTTCAGAGATCCCATCTCCAAATAGTTGCATTCTGATATACTAGGTCAGGACTCCAACAGATGTGTTTTGGAGCAGCACAATTCAACCCGTAACAGGCTGGCGGTATTTCTTTTCACAATGCTCATCTTGCTTTTCTTTTTTTGTTCCAGTTTTAGTCATCCTGGGCAAACTTTCTTTTAAACAAAAAAATTTTTCGGCTGTGCTGCATCTTCGCTGTTGCACATGGGCTTTCTCTAGTTGCAGTGGGTGGGGCTATTTTCCAGTTATGGTGCATGGGTTTCTCTTTGCAGTGTCTTATCGTCACAGAGCTCTAGGTGCACCAGCTCAATTGTTAGGATGCATGGGCTTTGTTGTCCCACAGCATGAGGAACTGGAGAAGGAAATGGCAACCCACTCCAGTATTCTTGCTTGGAGAATCCCAGGGACGGAGGAGCCTGGTGGGCTGCCATCTATGGGCACGACCCAAGCAACTTAGCAACAGCAGCAGCAGCATGTGGAATCTTCCTGGACCAGGGATTGAACCTGAGTCCTCTGTATTGGCCTATGGATTCTTAACCACTAGACCACCAACGAAGTCCAAAACTCACTTTTGGTGTTACTTCTCCCAGACAGTACTCCCAAACTTCCAGGTTGGACTAAATGCTTTTTCTCCCTCTATGCCCCAAGTATATCCTAAGTTTCTCTATTTTTACACATATGGTGTCATAGTGAGAGTCATTTATGTGTCCTATAGTAACTGTGAGACCGTGTGCTGTACACTGCTGTATTCACAGGACCCAGTGAACCATAGAATGCAGAGTAAGCCCTGTGCTAAATACTTTCTGCACGCAGTCTCCCAAGACACCCTGACCACGTGGCTTGATGGGCAGTACCCCCGCCACCACACTGCCCCCACCTCCATGTGGTTTTCCAGGGCATATTGACACCCCAGAGTGCCTGGAAGTCATGTGCTATGGACTGTGTCCTTACCCTCTACACTTCCCAAATTCATACGTTGAAGCCTAATCACCAAAGTGATGGTACTGGAGTCAGGCCTGTGGGGGACAATTAGGTCATGAGGATGTAGTCCCCATAAATGAGATTAATGCTCTTCTAGAAAGAGGAGGCGATATCGAGTCTCTCTCTTTGCTCTCAACTGTGTGAAGATACAGTGAAAGATGGCCACCTGCAAACCAGGAGGTAGGCTCTCACCGGTTTCTGGATCTGTCAGTGCTTTGGTCTTGGACTTCTTAACCTCCAGAACTCTGAGAAATAAATTCCTGTTGTTTAAGCCACCTGATCTATGGTACCTGTTATAGCAGCCACACTAACTAAGAACACCCTGAAACTTTCAAACCAACACTTAAATATATTTACTTATTAATTTATTTGGCTGCCTTGGGTCTTAGTTGTGGCATGTGGGATCTTCATTGCAGCGTGCAGGGTTAGTTGCTCAGAGGTGTGTGGGATTGTAATCTTCTGACCAGGGGCTGAATCCATATCCCCTGCATTGCTAATTGCTTTGCACTGGAAGATGAGGCAGGCCAAATATCAGCTTATTGGCCAGAAATACCAAGATAAGGCAGACACAGAGCATCACTGGATAAACAAGAGTCCTTATCCTTAAGTAAGCTGACTATGCAAAGTGCCTACAGTATAAGGAGGATAAAGTTACCACTCAAAGAGTATACAGTGTCAGAGCAGCCAAAGGATCCAGCAGCATCCTGAAAGAGGTGAGTTTGGCGTGGACCTTTATGATAGGGTTTCCACAGGCAGCAGAAGAATGGGGGAGGATGCAGATGCTATGAGAGATATAGGTTTCCCCACGAGGCCTGCTGGGCTTGAGGAGCAAGCTGGACAAAGCACATCTAGAATGAAGAGAACATTTCTGGATATGGGTTTGTCTCCTACCCATAGAGGAGATACCCAATAATTCGTATCACAGTTTTGAAGAGGGCATGATGGTCCAGAGTGGTGTTGGTGTCTCATGAGCTTTATTTAGATAGTGAGTGTGAAAGCTACAGTATCAGGAATCTCTGGGCATAGGCAATGGACTCATGGTAAAGTTATATTTCCATAATCTGACCTACAGTGGAGGGAACTGGACCCAGGATGTAGAGAAGGTCAGCATTGGAAAGGCACCTCGACACCTGATAAAATGACCTCACAAGACAAGAGAGAGTTCTAATATCACTGGGGGAATTTGACTCTAATCTAGAAACAAAAGGATAAGAGCTGGACAAACAGGCTAAGGTGAAATCTGCACAACATGGAAGAAAGGCAGTAGATATAGAGCTCAGGAGAGCAGGACCAAATTCAACGGCTTCTGCTGATGTCAAGGAGCCACTCACTGGGGCTTTTGTAACCTCAGCCCTTGATGGTCCTACAGATGAGCTCTAGATTGTATTAGCCCAGAGCTGGGCAGGCCTGAAACAGTCAAGGGATAACACAGGTCACAGGGTGAACTTACAGGAGTTTATGGTGGCTTTTTAACAAGAATGTCTAGAAAATAACTCTGCCTATTTGCACAGTTAGAACATTTGATAGTCAAACAAGACAGAAGGAAAGAATTGACCTTATAAGTAAACTGATTATGAAAATGTTGAGTGTCTATAGACACAGTCAAAGTGCCTAGGAGTGCATTATGAAGTCAAATATTCCCTAAGTTCATGGCGCCTAGTGAAATTTTTAGGTGATTTGGGAGACTTCATTAGCTTCAGGCTGTTATGTATGTAGTGCAGTGTTAGCTGCTCAGTCGTGTCTGGCTCTTTGTGACCCCATGGTCTGTCCATGAAATTCTCTAGCAAGAATGCTGGAGTGGGTTGCCATTCCCCTCTCCAGGGGATCTTCCTAACCCAAGGATTGAACCCAGGTCTCCTGCATCGCAAGCAGATTCTTTACCATCTGAGCTACCAGGGAAGCCCAAGTTGTTAGCCATATAATTATTTGGCAAAGCCATGAAAATAAATGGCAACCAGATATACTTACTAAGAATAAGGCTGAGATTTTACTGAAAAGTGAGATTCTCTGTCTGCTCTTTTCATCCTGTTTTGTCTTGTTTTAAAATGATTCAGACTCTGGGGAACTGTAAGAAGCCTCAAAATATAAATACACAAAGTCTAGGGACCAGATTATGAAATGGAAGGAAAGAATAGATAAGAAAAGGAAAAACATGCTAAATGGTAAGGATTTTATTGTTTTCTTAAAGCAGAAATATTTGAGGTTCAATTGCACCATCTACTTGTGCTTTGATCTCGACAGGCAATGACCTAACAAGTATATCCAGCCACATGGGGCAACTGCCCTAACAGGGATGACACTAAACAAATGAGCCCCCACTTCTGAATTTCAGGTTCCACATCTGCAAAAGGGAACACTTATAAAGCCCTGTCCAACTCAATGAATTGTGACAAATGTCAAATTAGGTAGTTACTTGAGCCACAAGCCAACGTATAGGTAAATTTTAATATTATCTCCCAGAACTGGAACAGACCCATTGAGCTCCCCCAGCTGTAATAAGAACCTCATATGGCTGCCTTCATGCTGTTGTAATTCAATACAGAAATAAGGAAATCACATGTGAACCAAACACTCTGGGAATTTTTGAACATTGACTACACACAACCCCTTGAGAACACTTCACAAGATTTTATACCAGTCCCCTGTACTAGAGAGGTCCATGTGGACTCAGATTATCTTGACCTCTGTTCATCTACTATTTCTCAAGTGGAGTTCCTGAGAAGTATGACGCTGACCCTTTGCATGAAATGTGTCCAGCAGCTCAGATTGCCCAACAAAAACACAAAGGCACTTAGTGCTCCATCATTCTCCAAGCAACCACTTTCCTCACTTCAGTGTGTGCAGTTGCTGGGTCTGTTTCCAATTATCCTGGGAAGCTGCAACCATGGCCTCACCCTTTGCTCAGAATACCGCTGGGCTCCCAAGGAGGGCAAGGCACAGAGAGCAGAAAGGCTCACCAAGAAAGGCTATTTCCATTTACATGACATCGGCACCTTCACAAGTGTGGCCACATTGTATAAGTGGGGCCCAAGGGAACAATACTCCTTCAACGTGTACTTCGATATTTTGGAAACTATGGAAGTCATTAGGGAGAGAAAAATGGGAGAAGATAAAGTGCCTGTCCCTGCAAAGCTATTATTTTAGCGGAGCAAACAAATGTCTGTATCTGTATCTAAACCTATATATCAATATCCATCTGCATTTCTTCTTTACTGTGTGTATACAATTTAACTACACATAGCAATAATTCTCATGAGGTCAAATAAAACAGGAGTAAGGAATAGCCCTTTGGAAAAGGTGGTACTTGAATGCTTTGAGGACTTGAATGGAGTTAGCCAAAGACAGATTTGAGAAAACAAGTCTTCCAGATCAAGGGAATGGCAAGGGTAAAAACAGTGTCAATGAACTGGTGTGAGTTATGGAGGAGACTAGCTGAGAGGTCACGGCCCTTTGCCGAGGCTCTTGTGCAAACTGCAGGACAACAGTGGGTCAGTTCCTCCCCTCCTTTCCACATCCTATCCTAACCTCTCTCTCTATCACTTGGAAAAGGTATTCTTCTCTCGGGTACCCAGGCTTGCATTTATCTCGCTCCTTTCTTCTCCTTCCCATCTTTCCTACTTCCTCCACCGTATTAGCTAAATGTTTCATTAATCTACACTTAAATCTTTTCTTGAAGTATAATAGATACACAGAAAAGGGCACAGAGAGGTACATCTGGATGGATTTTCAGTGACTGCACAAACTCGGATGGAAACACTGAACCTGACCGTACCCTGAAGCCATTGCACTCTCTTTCCCCAAATACTTCCCTAGAGTATCCAATGACTTAGTTAATTTGGCCAGTTTTCATACTTTATATAAATGGAATCATAAAGTATGTGCTATTTATGTCTGGCTTCTTTCATTTCATTTCACATGATATTTGTAAGATTCATCTGCGTCATTGTGTGTAGCTAAGCATCATTCATTCTTTTTGTTTATGGTACTCTATTGTGGGAATATACCACTATTTATCAATTTGTTCTATTGCTAATGGCTGTTTGGGACAGTTTCCAGTTTAGGGGGTGTTATAAATAGTGCTGCTATGAATGCTGTAAGATATAAAATTTGGTGAACATATGTATGCATTGTTGTATCTGCCTAGGAGTGGAATTGCTCAGTCATAGAATAAGGGCATGTTAAGATGGAGTAGATATTATGGAAGGATTTTTCAATGTTGATTCATTTTAAAATAATATTTATTTTTATGATGATTGAGTAATGCACATTCATTGTTGGGGATTTGGAAAAGAGAGTAAAGTAAAGCAAAATAAAACTACACATTAATTTGTTTTTATACAATCAGCCCTCCTACCCATGAATAGGGAGGGCTGACAATACCATGCCATTTTACACCATAAGGGACTTGAGCATCTGTGGACTTTGGTATCCACAGGGGTCTTGGAACCTATTTCCCCATGCACAGGAGGACCAGTTGTAGAACTGGATTATGGCCCTGGAATCATGTTATATATCCTCCAATTTCATTTTACACTGTAGCATTTTCAATATTGCTAAGAGTGTTCAAATCAAAAGTTTTAATGGCAGCATTTGGATGTATGAAAATAAATTTAGTGATTTAAATTTTTTTTAACATTTTAATATTGTAAACAGTGCTTCACTGAACATTACTCCATGCATATTATGGACACTTCTTATTGTTTCTTCAGAATGTATTTTGAGGAGTGGAAATTCTGACTCAAAGGACTTATTACATTTAAACTTTATTTTTAAACTTTTAAATTTATGTTGGTGTATAGCCAATTGACAATGTTGTGATAGTTTCAGGTGAACAACAAAGGGACTCAACCACACATATACATGTCTCCAATTCTCCCCCAACTTCCCTCCTATCCAGGCTGCTACATTACATTAGTAGATTTCCCTGTGTTATATAGGAGGACCTTGTAGATTATCCATTTCAAATACAGCAGTGTGTACACCTATGATTCTTGCTTCATATTCCTGTGCTTTGCAGTGGGACCTTGTTGGTTATCCATTTCATAAACAGCAGTGTGTACATGTAATATTCTTGCTTTCTATTACTTAATTTCCCTATGAAAATTAACAACAGAACTAATTTATAGTTCTACCTATATTTGGCTGATTTACTTCACTGATGACAAGGATATATTGTTTTATGAATTAGCACTTATGTTAGAGCTATTAAAATATTTATTTGTTAATTGACTATTTGCATCTTTGGTAACTTCCCAGTTCAAATGTTTTGCTCATTTTCTGGAATATTCAACTTTTTTAATCGATTGGGAAGTAGCTATAGGTTTTCCAATTATTAACTGCATTTTATTGTGTTCTTATCATTTAACCTGTATTTTGCAATTGCTAATGTGTGTAAAAGAAGGCTTGAGAGCTACAATTTACGTTCCTTAAAAGGAAAGTTTTAGATATATTAATACATCTGTATCACTTGTATCATTTCTACTTATGGTGATCTATGAATTGCTGAGGATTTGTAACTGACAAGGCCATTGGAAGCATGACTCTTTTCCAATGTTCTTTTTGTTGTTCAATTGCTGAGTCATGTCTGACTCTTTTGTGACCCCCATGGACTGTAGCCCACCAGGTCCCTGTCCATGGGATTTCCCAGGGAAAAATACTGGAGTGGGTTGCCATTTCCTTCTCCAGGGGACCTCCCTGACCCAGGGATTGAGCCTGTGTCTCCTGTATTGGCAGGTGGATTCTTTTCCAATGAGCCCCCAGGGAAGCCCCTCTTCCAATATTCTTAAGTCCAAATAAATGAAAGAACTAGAAGTTATCTAAAGGGCTGCTTTATCCAGTGCCTTCTTTGTACAGAAAGGAAAATTGAGGTACAGAGGTTGTAAGAGACTTGCTGAAGGTCATTACCATAGTCTGGTACCGAGGAATTAAAACTCAGGTAGCTTTCCATCTATCACCTCACTGGCTCTTGAAGAATAATCATACCCTCTTTCTCTTAGTCTCTATTTTATGTTATGTGCACATAGATATGTATGTTATATTCCTTGTTTTCTCTGATGATCACGTTCCATTTCTGGGGTCTCTGGCTGCATGGAGTCCCTGAATACCAGCACCTGAGAGCGACGGCTGAACATCTGGCTCTTCCCTCCTGGGGGCCCAGGACAAGGTCCCTGCCTCCAACCTGGCTTTCCAGGTCACTCTGGAAACCAACACGGTGAATGCACGTGTCCCTTCCATCTCCTCCAGGTTTCTTCCGCAGCTCTGTTTCCCAAGGCCAGTGTCTTCCATGATTCCTTCCTGGTGTTCTGATCCATATGCAGAAGCAGAGCCTAAATAAGGTCCTGGAGCTCTTTCAGAGCCTTTTGGGAAAGCTGGGATACAACTGGTGCCAAACGGGCCTGTGCGCTAGTTGGAGAAGATCCAGAGATGGAACGATGTCTGAATTCCTCTGAGCGCATCCTTTCAGTGGATGTTTCGCAAAGCAAGACAGGCCCTTAAGGAGGACGTTTCATTAGAGCTCAGCTTCTTGGCAATGCTCTTTGTAAATATATAAGGAAATTCGCTTCAGAACTGAAAATCTGGACTGTATCTCTCATCGTAAAGTCAGGCTTGCGGAAAATTTCAAAGTGGCATGTGAAATGCAGGTCTAGGGTTTAGTAATCATAGGGAGTCACACTTCATGGTTGGCTATTTATGACAGTGGGATGGGCTTACCACCCTGCCCAGCTTGAAATCATCTGGCCCCATGGTGTGAATCAGGAACTGCCAGGTAATTCAAGAAAAAATCGTGCAGAAATTTCTGAACTGTGATACTTACAGGATTCCTAGCTAAATGAGCATTAAGCAGTTCATATATTTTAGCCCTTTTCAGATTGCAAAAGTAAATATGTAAAACATTCATTTGCATAAATATATAGGCATTCCGAGGTTAGAATGCATAATATGTGACTAGCAATCGTTTCATATGTCCTGCTTCAAGAAACTTAAAAATGTGGATAAGCCAGAGAACACTAGCTAATGTCTAGATTAAAGCAATCTGTAAGCCACGCATAGTTTTTTCATTTATAATTCAGGTAAAACACACAGTTTCATTTCTTGAGAGTTTCTTATTTTTAGATTCTGTGTCTATTAACAAAATAATTTCAAATTTCATGTTTTCTATTTAATCAAGAGGATGAATACTTCCAAATGGAAGATAACATTAATCAATAGGAAAAGCATGATGCATGAGACAAGTGCTCGGGCCTGGTGCACTGGGAAGACCCAGAGGAATCGGGTGGAGAGGGGGGTGTGAGGGAGGATCGGGATGGGGAATGCGTGTAACTCTATGGCTGATTCATATCAATGTATGACAAAACCCACTGAAATGTGAAGTAATTAGCCTCCAACTAATAAAAAATTAAAAATTAAAAATAAATAAATAAATAAAGTGATTATTGGTAGAAAAAAAAATAATAAACCAATTGCCATCAGATTTGAGCAGAAAAAAAGAAAATTCTCTCATGTGTCTGCTGTTCTTCCCTACAGTGAACATTGCTTATGTTTTGTTTTTAGAGTATACCAAGGGAGATGCAGCAGGAAATAAATCACAGCTGGCAGATCTCTTCCTTGCAGCTGTCTGCATAGTCAGTACTGATAACTGCAAAAATAGCTGTGGTTCATGCTGACTTGTCCACACAGTGCTCAGTGAAACAGTTCCCTTCCTTCCAGAGCTTCTCCACAGGAAATTGAGGGAAGGTCGTGGGCTGAATACACTGTGCCTTGTCCCCTCCAAAGCGCTTACGGACAGGCATTTCTTTACAACAGCAGCCTGGATATCAGACTCATTGAAATGGGGATGCTGAGGTCCTGATTCAGGCAAAATACCTGGATGTGTTTTGGAACAATAAGTAACCAGCAATAAGGCTGAGAACTGTGAGACTGCTGCTGCTCAAACTTTATGTAGCAAACATATGAAATCATGCTTGGTTCTGTGTTCAAAGTCTACTGTGGGATCTTATCCTTGTCTCTTCTTTTCTACTGTTTTAGTTTTGATGGTGGGTTCATTGTTTTTCCCCAGCTTTACTGAAGTGTGATTGACAAATATCACTGTATGCATTTTGGTTACACAATGTGATTCTTTAAAGCTGTATAGGGTGATGATTTGATATATGTATATTGATACATTGTGAAATGATTACCACTTTTGAGTTAAGTAATACATCTATCACCTCACACAGTTACTTTTTTTCGTGTAATGGGAACACTTAAGACCTTCTTTCTTAGTAAATTTTAAGTATACAATGTTTCTTTGTTAACTATAATCACAGCGTTGTACATTAGATCCTTAGAACTTACTCATCTTATAACTGGAAGCTTGTACCCTGTTACCATCATCTCCCCTTCTCTGGTGAGAATCACCAGAGAAGTACGATCACCATCCTACTGGCTCCAGCCCTGGCAACCACTGGTGTACTCTGGTCCTATGAGCTTGACTTTTTAGATTCCACACACAAGTGAGATCATATAGTATTAGAGTGGGCATCCTTATCTTAAGTTTCTGATTGTAGAGAAAAAACTTTTAGCTTGTCATCATTATGATGTTAGCTATGTGCTTGTCAGATATGGACTTCATTATGTTGAGGTACATTTTCTTCTATACTTAATTTGTTGAGAGCTTTTATCATGAAAGGATGCTGAACTCTGTCAAATGTTTTTTTCTGCATTTATAGAGATGATTATATGATTTTCATCCTTAATTCTATATCTGATGCATGTCACATTTATTGATCTGTGTTATAGTGAACCACACTTGCACCATGGTGTATGATCCTTTTAATATGCTGTTGAATTCAGTTTTCTAGTACTTTGCATTTATGTACATTAGGGATATCATCCTCTAGTTTTCTTTCCTTGTAGTGTCCTTGCCTGATTTAGGTATTAGGGTAATGCTGGGCTTATAGAATGAGCTTGGAAGTATTGCTTCATTGTTAAAGGGAGGACTCAGTGAAATTGCAGAGGATAATAGGCATTTACAGGCTGCAGAATGAGCATGGGGTAAGCATTAGAACAGAACATCTCTTCTTTATTGGCCATATAGTAAGGTCACATCACCAAAACCCTCTGAGCCTCAGTGACCATGTCAGTGCAATTGAAACCAAAATACCTGCCTCATCTTGATATGAGAGACTAATGAAGATCATGATTGAGGACACTCTCTCTGAAATAGAATAGTGAAACAGAATGGAAAACCCACAAATAGACCCACACAAACATGCCCACTAATTTCTGATCAATGTGAAAAGACAATTCAATGGAGGAAATAGCATCTTTTCAATAAATGAATAAATGGTGTTGGGACAGCCAGGGATCCATCGACAAAAAAAATAAATAAAATTTACCTTGACCTAAACCTCATACCTTACACAAAGATTAACTCAAAATGCATCACATATTTATTTGTAAAACTTTTTTGATAATGTTTTATTAGTAGTAGCCTCAAACTGGAAACAATTCAAAGATCTTTACTTCACTGGGTGAATGATCATTGGGCTAGGTGAGGAATTCTTAGACTAGGCAGGATCTCTAAAAGGAGAAATTGATAAACTAGACATCATCAAAACTAAAATCTTTTGCTCTGTGACTCTTTGAAGAGGATGAAAAGACAAGCTGAAAACTGGGAGAAAGTATTTGCAAACTGCATATCGAACAAAAACTTCTATTTAGAGTATATACAGAATAAAGACTTGTGTCTAGAATATATAAAGAACTTCCCTTTCCATCACCAACTCCTGGAGTTTACTCAAACTCATGCCCATTAAGTCAGTGATGCCATCCAGCCATCTCATCTTCTGTCGTCCCCTTCTCCTCCTGCCCTCAATCCCTCCCAGCATCAGGGTCTTTTCCAATGAGTCAACTCTTCACATGAGGTGGCCAAAGTACTGGAGTTTCAGCTTCAGCATCAATCCTTCCAATGAACACCCAGGATTGATCTCCTTTAGGATGGACTAGTTGAATCTCCTTGCAGTCCAAGTGACTCTCAAGAGTCTTCTCCAACACCACAGTTCAAATTAGGAACGTGTATATCAAAATCACAATGAGATATCACTATAAACCAAATAGTTTAAATGTGTAAAAGAAAAAAGTACCAACACCAAGTGCTGGCAAGGTTGTGGAAAAACCAGATCACTCCTACATTGCTGGTGGGGATATAAAATGATATAGTCACTCTAGAACCAGAAGTTTGTAACAAAAGTGGAAAACACACTTATCACATGGTCTAGCAATTTCTTTTTAGGCATTTATCCCAAAGAAATGGAAACATACAAATATCTGTCCCTGAATATTCTTAGAAACTTTGTAGTAACAGCCACATTGGATATAACCAAATGTCCTTCAGTGGATGGTCAGTTAAACTGTGATTCATCCATGCCGTGGAATAAGAAACAATAAAAAAGAGCTATTGATCCACACAATTGGATCTTTTTAAAAGAACAGAAAAGGTCATCATAGGTTACATACTGTATAGTCCTACTTAAAAAGCATTTTAAAAGTACTATATTATTTATTGAAAAGCAATATTTAAAATTATAGTGATGGAAAACAGATTAGTGCTTGTCAGATGCTAAGTGGGGAGGGAAAAGAAGGTGTTGGTAAATAATATGCCTAACAATGCAGGAGATGCAAGAGATACAGTTTTGATCCTTGGGTCGGAAGATTCCCTGGAGTAGGAAATGGCAACACACTCCAGTATCCTCTCTCGGAAAATTCCATGAACAGAGGAGCCTGGTATACTAGAGTCCATGGGGTCACAAAGACTCAGACATGACTGAGCAACTCACCAGACATGCATGCATGCATGCACACACGCATGAACTTGTACAAGATAGTATCAAGGATCTTGTGATGGAACTGTTCTTTGTCTTGGTTGCAGCAGTGGTCATGTAAATCAACACACACAGTAAAACTGCCTAGAACTAATGCATACATACATAAACAAACAAGTACATATCAAGCTGGTGAAATACTTTTATGGTTGATAGGTTTTATTAATGTCAATTTCCTGATAGTTCTACTGTATGAAAATTATGCAAGATAGTATCATAAGTGAGAAACTGGTAATACATAAGATCTCTATTATTTCTTATAACTGCATGTGAATCTACAATGATCTCAAAATAAAAAGCTTTTTAAAATGCAAAAAAAAATGTTGGAAGATAGAGTAAATCTCAAGATGTAGTAGAAAAAAGACAAAAAGGCAGATAATATGAGACAAAATATGTGAGACAGAGAAAACATCTGAATAACAGTCATATACAGAGAGAACTGAGGGAAAAGTTGGTGGCTAATGTTGCTTGAAGATTATACTCCAACAAAATGAGAAGCCAGAAACAAAGAAGCAAAAATAGAAATGGGATCTTCAGAACAGCCTGGAGACCCAGAGATGTAGTAAATAAAAGTCTTGGGATGACAGCTCTGCAGCTTACCAAGACAGCAGGCTTTGAGATTGTAGCAGCAAATCAGAAAACTCCAGAAAGGATCTCTCTGGAGAAAAAATAGAGTATTTCATGCCATAGACATTATAATTGAGGATTTGGATGAAATTGAAGTTATGTTGAAGGCATATTATTCCTCTTACAAAGGAAAAACAAGAAAGACAATTAGAAAATCCAAGAAAAACAGAGAGCTTGAAAACTGTGGCCCAAATGTGAAACAAAGTCAAACATGCTGTATTTCAAGCAATTGATGCAGAATAAGAAAACCAAATATATTTTATCTCAGTGCTATGAAAATGTGCTGTCCAGGGACGGTATCATGAGACCATACAGAGATATAATTCTAGCAGACCACTTTACCATGAAATGAACAATATTTTTAGTAATAACAATGTAAATATCATTTCTTACCTTTTGAATTCAACCATAGACAAAGTATGGAAAATGTAATTATCATCATAAAACAAAAAACAGAGACTATTAAAACCTTGACAACATAAAACTGACAGAAATTAGAAAGTAGAAATTAGAGAAAAAGAGACTAACATTTTTATCTTTCGTGAGGGGAAACAGAACAAGCAATAGTAATGTACATGTATGATAAATGAACAAATAACCTGATATACCAACGAAGAGAGGTGATAGAGATGAATGTCTTCAAGTCTACAGTCTTCTGTCAGCTATTAAGTTCAAACCCAAGCTCTGGCAGTAACTGCTTTAGTACCTTGAGTAAATAAGTTAGACTCTTTGCACCTTTCCTTTCTCATCTGTAAAATATAGCTAGAAACGACATTAACCTCAAAGTCATTATGAAGATGGAATAAGTAAGTATTTAAAAAGCACTTAGAGAGTAGCTGGCAATGGTAAGGACTACAAAAATATTTGATAAATAAACAGTGAGGTTTGAAAAAGGCTCATGTGAGCAAAGTGGAAGGGGTGTATGCAGAAAGCTGAGTCATCACATTCATTGTGAACACTAGCCCAGCACTGCAAAAGAAGGAATGGAAATATTTTCATGTTTTTAAATATATGAAGAGATAAACTAAAGCCAGAAAAGGTGAAAGGAATAGCTTCAGGAACAAGGACTGGGCACAGAGAAGGATGAGGTGTGACAGTGTCTCTTTTTTATTTAAAACACACACATTGTCAAGCATAAGGCAAAGGTTAAGGTCTGATAGATTCAACTGGTAAAGGGACACAATCATTGTCAGATAAAGACAATTTATTGCCTACACTAATATCAGAAGGAAGGATAGCCAAAGGTGCCAGTTCCCTGAGGCTCCTTCCCAGGGTGACACCCAAACAGAAGTGGACAGATCACTGCAACCTGCATGATAAGACTCCCTTTGCTGAGGAGCCAACTCTAGCTCAGGGGCTTTTTATTCTGCTGCTGTATCCTGAGTGGGGAGCCTGAAGCCTTCTTACTTCATCAGAACTTGGGAGGAGGTGAGAAAATCGCAAGACAGCTTCGCCCGGGAGGCAGGGAGAGAGGGAGGAGAGAGGAAGATGGCCTCCCATGCTCTTGCATTCTAGAACCATCACAGGTGTTCAGCCAAGACCTGGATCAGTGTTTCAAGCCTTACCTGTGAGCATGACCTATGTGGATTCATGCAAGATTGCCATGGTAATGATATAAAACATGAGTACATGTACATGTAAATACACATATACATGAAACATTGTTATGACTGAAAATACTGTTCATTCAATGGTAAAGCAGTCTTCCATATGTGCATGTGTGTGTGGTACACAGTAATGTCATGTATAAAACACAGTGTATGGTATCATTCACTGTACAGACCACTTGGCAGGGAGGCATTCATATCCAGGCTGAGTCACTCAGCAGGAACAAGGCCAGGAGACTCTCATCAGGTGGGGAGAGTGACTGGGACTGATCAGCGTCTAAGAAAGAGAAACGGTTACTGCCTCACATCTTGACCGATTAGAAAACTGTCCTCAGACGTGAAACTTACTCAAAAGTTCAGAAAAGAGTAATGTGTGTACTTTCCTTGTGTGTGCGCTCAGTCATGCCTGACTCTTCAACTCCATGGACTGTAGCCCAACAGGTTCCTCTGCCCGTGGAATTTTCCAGGCAAGAACACTGGAGTGGGTTGCCATTTCCTCCTCCAGGAGATCTTCCCCAACCAGGGATTAAACCCAGGTCTCCCACATTGCAGGTGGATTCTTTAGCAACTGAGCCACCAGGCAAGCCCAAGAATACTGGAGTTTGTAGCCTATCTCTTCTCCAGCGGATCTTCCTGACCCAGGAATCAACCTGGGGTCTCAGAGTGGATAAGGTCTTCCTTATGATGCATACAGAGTATATCCACTGTCCCTGGGGAGTTGATATTCACCATGCTGTGATATACTCTTGTGATAAAACACACTTTATAGCCAGAGTAGCTGCAGCCATTTAGAATTTCCAGCTCATTAAAAAGGTGCAGCAGGAATTTTCTGCCGTCTCCTGCCAAATTGGCACAGAACATATAGATGCCCCAGACCCTAGATGTTGCTCCTCAGGGGAGCTGAAGAATATATTGTTGAAGTGAGAACTTTAGTCCAATCATGTTAAACAAATAGTGGCAACACCAACCCATCAGTAGAGGTCATCAGGCTCATGAGAAATGAAATATTGTCCAATTCATCAATCTAAATAACCACGGCCATGGCTGGGCAGATTGTAAAAACAATCTCTCTCAGATTGTATAAAACCTCTCTCCTCCAAGAAATATTCACCTGTTGTCTGCTGCCAAAACTAATAAACCACCTTCTTGGCTGAGTCATCTAAACATTTCCTTTGACAGCAGCAGTTTTCAACTCCAACTGCAAGGCCAAGTTGCATGACAAATATACCATTGACCCTGTGTTTGGATATTAGTACTGTTTTCTACTAACCCATTAAAAACATACTGTGCTCTTGTAGATGAAGTGCCTATAGTCCTTGGAAAACACATTGGCAAAAACAATGGATCTTTTCTGCATGGCTCTGAAACATGAAGATAGATTTTATTAAAATGACTTAGATAGTGTCATAAAGTGATGAAATAAACCTTTCTTCTCTCCTCATGAACACCCCTTCCATATGTATGTACACACAGGCACAGGACATCTCATCCTCAAATTCCTCGCAGGACATTTGGTCTTGTCCAAAATGTCCATAAGACATTCGGTCCATGCCCAAAGTTCCCTGATATTTGCAAGATCATTTTGTCCCATTCAAAATGCCCATAAGACGTTTGGTTCACACCATAGCCTTCTTGGTATTTATAGGACCACTTGGTCCTATCCAAATGTTCATAAGACATTCAGTTCATGCCAAAAAGTTCTTGATATTTACAAGACCATTTGGTCCTGTCCAAATGTCCTTGAAGACATTTGTCTATGCCAAAAGGTTCTTGAAATTTGACCAAATGTCTTATGGACATATTTGTCATCACCAAATGTCTGCTAATGCTTTAAACTGTACACTGGAGATGGGATTAAATTCCACAGGACCTGTCCCATGATGATTTTGAGGACTGCAAAATGCCCCCTTTCTCCTGTGACTCTTACAGTAAAATGATCTATAATTTATAGATTGTAAATTACCAGAAGTTTACATGGCATTTTTTTAGATTATCTGAGCAATGGCTCTATACAAGTTTGACAGATTTCTAAATCCATCTTCTGTGGATGTGATATATCCACATTCAGCACAATTACATTTTCCATGTATTTGAACTGTGTAGAGAGTATCAAGTACAGAGTTAGCATGACTAGGACTCACTAGTAGAAAACATTTATTTCAGCTTCAAACATGTAAAGAGGCCAGGTTGTGTCTTACCTTTGTTATATAAAACATATTTATAATATTTACAGTATTTAAAGTAGAACTTATTGCAAAAAAAAACACGTCTTCTAACAAAATCCCACATTCATTCATGATAAAAGCATTCTGCTAACAACAAACAATAGGACTTTGAATTTTTAAAAAATCAATACATTAGCACAAAAAATGTAGCACTGAGGTATAAATCTAAAAAAAATTGAACAGGATCTATATGCATACAGAACACTAAAAAAAAGTTTTAAAATGATCCAAAGAAATGGAAAGCTCTTCCATGTTCATGGACTGAAAAATTCAATGTTGTTAATGTGTCATTCCTTCCCAGATTGATTTATAGATCGAGATTCAACACTGCACTGCTTAGTTGCTCGGTTGTGTCCGACTCTCTGTGACCCCAGGACTGTAGCCTGCCAGGTTCTTCTGTCCATGGGGATTCTCCAGGCAAGAATATTGGAGTGGGTTGCCATGTCCTTCCCCAGGGGATCTTCCCAACCCAGGGATTAAACCCAGGTCTCCCGCATTGCAGGTGGATTCTTTACCATCTGAGCCAAGGTCCAGATTCAACACAACCCCAATCAAAATACAGCAAGCTATTTTGTAGACATTGATAAACTAATTCTAATATTTATGTGGTAAGGCAAAGGTGTGGGGTGGCTAAAACACTTTTAAAAGAATAATAAAGTGGAGAAACTAGTCAACTTGATATTAAGACTGCCTTGTAGCTTTAGTAATCAGGACAATGACTTTGGCAGAGGAATAAATCAACAGAACAAAATACAGATAACCAGAAAAAGTCCCACATAAATATGCCCAATTGATTTTTTATAAAGATTAAAAAGGAATTCAATTCAGGAGGATAACTTTTTCAATAAAGGGTGCTGAAACAACTGAACACTGACCTGAACCTCACATTTTTTACAAAAATTAGCTCAGAACAGATCATACACTTAAATGTTAAATGCAAAACTATGAAATTATTAGAGTTAAATATATGAAAAAATCTTTGGGATTTGGGGGTAGGGAGTTACTAGACTTGACATCAGAGGCACAATCCATGAAAGAAAAAATTGAAAATAGGACCTTATCAAAATTAAAAGCTTTTGCCATATTAAGATGAAAAGGCAAGCTGTAAAATGGGAGAAAATACTTTCTAACTACATATTTAATGGAATATTATTAGCTAGAATATATAAGGAACTTTCAAATTAAACAGTTAAAAAAAATCAATGAATCCGATCAGAAAAATGAATTTCACTGAGTAATTTTATGTATACAGAAAACAAGCACATGAAAAGAGGTTCAACATATGTGGCCATAAGGGATATGCCAATTAAAACCCCAGTGAGATATCACCTATAGAATGGCTAAAATAAAAGTGATAACCACACCAAAAGCTGGCAATCTGCATCACTCTAACATTGCTGGTAGGGGTGTGAAATGGTTTTGGAAAACAGTTTCTTAGAAAATTAAATGCAATCACCATATGACTCAACAGCAATTGTCTCTTGGGATTTTTCTCCCAGGGAAATAAAAATTTACATTCTCATAAAAATAGTCTATAAGGATGTTCCTAGCAGCTTCATTCACAGTAGCTCAAAACTGGAAACAACCCAGATGCCTTTCTGTGGGTGAGTGCTCAAAAACATTGGCACATCCATGCCACAGACTACTACTCAATAATGAGAAAGTACAAAGAGAATTGCAAAAGACCAAAAGCGTTTTTTTTGCAAACTTCCTTTATTTAAAAAAAAAAAAAGATTTGTTTTAGATTACAAATGATTTGCTTTTGATTATAAACACTGTGTAAGATGATGCCTTCTCTTGCAAAACTAATAAACACAAGAACAAATTTTAAACATATGTGATTTGTCCAAGATATTTGAAAAAATAAGAACCTGATTCCTCACTTAGTATTTTAAAAAATTAGTATTCTCTAACCTTTCAAAGAAGAAGTTTGAACGTATGACTCAGTTGGAGAAAGAGAGAGTGAGACCATCTATATCTATCTGTATATATCTATATATCTGCTCTAAATAGCTTCAAATAAGCCTTCCCATGATACCTTTCCTTTCTGGATCACATATCTTCACAAAATAGCTACTTTTAAAAAATTATAATGAACTGTTTAACAGGGGAAAAGAAATATGTGTTGAATACCACATACCATAAACAATTATGCCTTTACCATAAACAATTATGCCTATCAAATGACATTATTTTTTATAGCTTGACATATAAATTTTTTTTTCTTTTTTTTAATCTTTCTTCTTTTTCCATTTATTTTTATTAGTTGGAGGTTAATTACTTTACAATATTGTAGTGGTTTTTGCCATACATTGACATGAATCAGCCATGGATTTACATGTGTTCCCCATCCCAATACCCCCTCCTGGATAAATGTTTTTTTTAATGAATTTTTTTGAAGTATAGTTGCTTTACAATGTTGTGTAGGTTTCTGTTGTACAGCAAAGTGAATGAGCTATACTTACACATGTCAATATATCCCCTCTTTGTTTGATTTTCTTCCCATTTAGGTTACCACAGAGCATCAAGTAGAGTTCCCTGGGCGGCACAGTAGGTTCTTATTAGTTATCTATTTTATACATAGTAGTGCATGGTAGTGTATATACATCAATCCTATTCTTTCCATTCATCCCCTCTCCCCTTTCCTCCTGTTATGCATATGTCTATTCTCTACATCTGGGTCTCTATTTCTGCTTTGCAAATAAAATCATCTGCATCATATTTCTAGGAGAAGTACTGGCAACCCACTCCAGTACTCTTGCCTGGAAAATCCCAGGGATGGAGGAGCCTGGTAGGCTGCAGTCCATGGGGTCACTAAGAGTCGGACACGACTGAGCGACTTCACTTTCACTTTTCCTTTCATGCATTGGAGAAGGAAATGGCAACCCACTCCAGTGTTCTTGCCTGGAGAATCCCAGGGACCTGGGAGCCTGGTGGGCTGCTGCCTATGGGGTCACACAGTCAGACACTACTGAAGCGACTTAGCAACAGCAGCAGTAGCATATTTCTAGATTTCACATCTAAGCAATATTATATGATATTTGTTTTTTCTTTTCCTGGTTTACTTCACTCTCTCTGACAGTCTCTAGGTCTATCCACATCCCTGCAAATTACAGGATTTCGTTTCTTTTTGTGGCTGAGTATTAGTCGACTAACTTTAAAAAAGTTACCCCACAAAGTAAGGGACAAACTTGAATTTCAGAAAAGAAAGTCAAATTTATCTAATGAGAAACTTGAATTAATAAAAATTAGCAAATACACACACAGAGAAAATACACACAGGGCAGCAGCACTGTGAACTAGCGGAAAAGCAATGATCTGACACCACTCAGCATGGCTTGTCTGTTAAAGAAAAAAATCCAAACATGCACACACTTACACACACACACACACACACAGATGCATGTACACAAGCTGTGGATATCTGCTACAACTTGGTTGAATCTCCAGAAAATTATGCTGAATAGAAAAACCAACTCTGATGGTTACAGACTATATGATTCTATTTATATAACATTTTGAAATGGCAAAACTATAGAAATGGAGAACCAATTGGTGGTTGTCAGAAGTTAGGGACAGGAAGGAGGAGTGCAGAAGGGAGACCAACATACTTACAAAAAAGACACAAGGCAGGTCCTTGTGGAGCTGCAATTATTTTATATGTAAACTGTTGTGGGTACATGAACCTACACTTATGTTAAAATTGCACAGAACTCAATTCATGCACACACAAACAGAGAAATGAATACAGGTAAAGCTGGGGAATTTTGAATAAGATTAGTAGATTTTATCAAGGTCAGTATTCTGGTTGTCATTTGTGCTATAGTTTTGCCTCATGTCACCATGGGGAGAAACTGCATAAAGGGTACACAGGTTCTATCTTATTTTTTACAACTGCATGTAAATCTATAATTCTTAAAAAATAAGTACATTAAAATTATTCTTGAGCTTTGCTCTGAAATGCAGTTCAGTTGTGTGGAAACGGTTTTGCTTAGTTACTCACTCATGTCATGGCATCCGGTCCCATCACTTCATGGCAAATAGATGGGGAAACAGTGGAAACAGTGGCTGACTTTATTTTTCTGGGCTCCAAAATCACTGCAGATGGTGACTGCAGCAATGAAATTAAAAGACGCTTACTCCTTGGAAGGAAAGTTATGACCAATGTAGACAGCATATTAAAAAGCAGAGACATTACTTTGCCAACAAAGGTCCTTCCACTCAAGGCTATGGTTTTACCAGTAGTCATGTATGGATGTGAGAGTTGAACTATAAAGAAAGCTGAGTGCCGAAGAATTGATGCTTTTGAACTGAGGTGTTGGAGAAGATTCTTGAGAGTCCCTTGGACTGCAAGGAGATCCAACTAATCCATCCTAAAAGAGATCAATCCTGGGTGTGCATTGGAAGGACTGCTGCTGAAGCTGAAACTCCAATATTTTGGCCATCTGATGCAAAGAGCTGACTCATTAGAAAAAACCCTGATGCTGGGAAAGATTGAAGGCAGGAGGAGAAGGTGATGACAGATGGTTAGACGGCATCACCGACTCAATGGAGATGACTTTGAATAAACTCCGAGAGTTGGTGATGGACAGGAAGGCCTGGTGTGCTACAGTACATTGGGTCGCAAAGAGTGGGACACGACTAAGCAACTGAACTGAAATTAACATGTCTGACTCTTTTGCAACCGCATGGACTGTAGCCCACCAGGGTTCTCTGTCCATGGGATTTCCCAGACAGGAGTACTAAAGTGGGTTGCCATTTCCTTCTCCAGGGGATCTTTCCAACCCAGGGATCAAACCTGTGTCTCCTCTGTCTCCTGCACTGGCAGATTCTTTATCACTGAGCCATTTGATTTTTTAGAATTTGATTTAAATTTTGTTAGGTTGGTCTTTGGAGCTAATTTTGTCTCTTTGCTTCTGAATATTCTACTTAATCCCCCATGCATTATGGGAGTTTTTTACTTTGACCAGGGGAAACATGGTTTCAATCCTGGTCTCTGATCATTTTAACACAGGTGAGCTGATCAGCCTTAGCTAAAGACAAGTGTCTGTCTGCTGATCTCTGGGGCCCTCTCTGTAAAGCAGTCTTCCCAGAAAATTCTAGCTGCCTTGGTCAGCTGGAGCTCCCAGCTCTGTCTCCTAAGCTCACGGAGACTGCTATGCACTTCCTGTTTTTTTCCTTCCTCCACTGCAACTCAAAACATCTAGCATCTTTAAGCCATTTGGCCACCTGGAGCAATTATAGACTTAGATCTTTTGCCCTAGGATGCCTGCTGTCCAGTGTCTAAACATTGTTAGTTCATATACATTGTCTTTTTTCAAAAAATTTGTTATAATGTTAAGGCTAAATCTAGCTCCTCTTACTCCATCTTGTTCAGAAAATGGGTATGAACCCAAAGATATTTTTAATAAAAATTTTAAATTAAAAAATTCTATGAAAAAGTTAATAAAATGTAGTAAAAGTTTAGAAATCATAGCAGGTGACTGGAGAAGAATGTTAAATAGACAATGTTGAGAGGAATTGAGAACATTCAGAGAGTATTATGTAACAGGGGAATCAGTTGTCTTGAAAGAGGGTAGACTATTGGGTTGGTTGGTAAGATAAGGAAGTTGCAAGTCACTGAACTAAGATAGTGCACATGTGGAATGACAGACTAAACTAGAAAGAGAAGTCTGTAAGATATTTGGAAATTTGGAAAGTGGTCCAAGAGCCCCCTTCTTCTCCATCTCATGTTGAACACACATGAATAGAAGAAAGTCAAAGGAACAAGGAGGAAAGCAATTGAGAGTCAATGAGAAGCACAGGGTTGTTATGAGAAAAACATTGAGATACAAAATGTATTACCTTTAACCAGAAGCTAAAAGCATGAAAATGTTATATTGAGTTAATAAAGGATGCATAAAGGGAAAAATTAATATAAAGATGCAAATTCTCTTACATCTCACAGTATTTTAGAAACAAGTAGACACATAAAAAAGATAATGAAACCAAGAAACCTCTTCTAAGAAGCAAAGCAAGTGAAACACAGAAGGATCAGCCTAACTCCAACTGCTGCCACAAAATAGTCTGGAAAATGAGCACATAAGTCCACTTATTAGTATGACATAATACAAAGAACTGAAGTGCAGGCTTTACAGATATCAAGAGTGAGGAGTAGTCTAAGGCAATACCAAGGGAGGCATGGAAGAGGACCCTGGCTGAAAGTAAAGGCGAAGGGGTCTCTAGTTTTTTAAAGTGTGTTTTTTAAGTGTGTTTTTAAGTGTTCATAGGTACCTCAGTCTATTTGTGTCTCCTTCTGACTCTAGTCATAGTCAGCCCCCACCCTGGCCACACATAATGATGTATGTGTCTTCCAATTCTCTAGGCTGAGCATTTGGGGTTGCCTGGCTTTCTGTCTCACAGATGGCCCTGATTCCCAGCATCTGTTCTCTTTTCACGTGATGACGCTTCTTTGGATGTTACTACGATCCCTTTATTCTTGAAGGTGGTGCCACCTGAAGGCTATGTGTAGAGGATTATATGTGAGAAAAGTACACTAAACAACTCAGACCTGAAAGTAGACTTCCCTATTCTTAAATGTCCTTCCTACAGACAGCTCCATCCCTGAGAAACTTTCAGTGGTGGTCTTTTCCCCTGGGCCCTGCCTCCCACCATGCTGGTAAACTTAAGCACCATGTGTGACCTCCTGAAACCTCCATCTCTGTGTCCATAGTTTGGTTGTCTTTGACTCCAAAGAGTTACGTTCGTTACAGAGAACAATAATCAGTCTAATCTCTCTGCCTGGAACCATATTCAAATGAAGCCATCGAGGGCTTCACGCAATTCCCCAGAGTAGGCAATTATAGTTTGTTTCTTCGTGTTTATCTCTCAAAGTAGACTCTTCATTAAAACAGGGCTTGCATCGTTTTTGTTTGCCACTTTATACCAGGAACTTGCTCAATCTCCAGCACAGAAAATAAATGAATAAATGACCAGTGACTCATTTCCATAATCAGATACATCCATCAAAGTGTATTCATAAGTAATACACTTCTGTCCCTGGGAAAATTCTTCTTTTGTCTGTTAACAGATAATTTTCTTCCCGTATATATTTGTGGTTGAGGAATGTATTTTGAAAATTGTAGGTTTGCACAATGGCAATCTGAAGTTTTCTTAATTGGTTCTACAGCTCTGATTCAAAGAAGTGACCAGATTTTTTATGATTCCTCATGCACCAGGGTGGATCACAATCAGAAAGAGAAAGGATATACCATAGGAGGTGGACTTGGGAAAATATTCAAATTCAGATGCTACTTGGGGTCTCCTTAACTAAGTGTTTTGCTAATATTTTAGGGAAAGTAAATGGTTTATTCTAGATGTATGATATCTTCTTTTGTGTTATTATATGTATTTCATTCTAAATTTGAGAACATATTTATGCTTTAGTTAACTCTTTTGTAAGTAGTAGATAGCTCATCCTAAACCATGTTTCTCTCTTTTCTTTTTGTTAAGTGCTTTTGGGTTCTGATCACAAAATTAACATATATGTATTTTGGAAAAAAGTACACTATAATGAAAAAGAATATAAAGATCTCCTGTAATCATAACAACCTGTAAAATATATTGGCTTTGTGTGTTTTCTTGGTACCATATTCTATATGCTATTTTATGCTTTACTTTTTAAATACTTCATCTTTTATTGAAAATATGATGTTTAAGGGTTATTTATTTTATAATTTCATATGAAGAATTGTTGCTTTTGAACTGTGGTGTTGGAGAAGACTATTGAGAGTTCCTTGGACTGTAAGGAGATCCAACCAGTCCATCCTAAAGGAAATCAGTCCTGAATATTCATTGGAAGGCCTGATGCTGAAGCTGAAGGTCCAATACTTTGGCCACCTGATGCGAAGAACTGACTCTTTAGAAAAGACCCTGATGCTGGGAAAGATTGAAGGCAGGAGGGAAGGGGACAACAGAAGATGAGATATTTGGATGGCATCACTGACTTAATGGACATGAATTTGAGCAAGCTCCTGGAGTTGATGATAGACATGGAAGCCTGATGTGCTGCAGTCCATGGGGCCACAAAGAGTTGGACACTTCTGAGCAACTGAATTGAACTGAACTGATTTCTGCTGTTGCTGCTAAGTCGCTTCAGTCATGTCCAACTCTGTGCGACCCCACAGACAGCAGCCCACCAGGCTCCCCCATCCCTGGGATTCTCCAGGCAAGAACACCGGAATGTTGCCATTTCCTTCTCCAATGCGTGAAAGTGAAAAGTGAAAGTGAAGTCACTCAGTTGTGTCCGACTTGTAGTGACCCTATGGACTGCAGCCCACCAGGCTTCTCCGTCCATGGGATTTTCCAGGCAAGAGTACTGGGGTGGGTTGACATTACCTTCTCCAGAGCTGATTCTAGCATAGAATTAATTGCTTATTCCATTACTATTTAAAATATTCTTTGAGTTGACTTTTTCCAGAGCAGGCAGAGGAAATTTATTATACAAGGACCAAAATAAAGTCTCAGAGAAATTCTAGTCCTTTGCTGAACTCCAGTTCTTGCTCACCATTTTTGAACTGCTGAGCTAGGGCTAACTTAATTGTCTAGGGCGTGCATGTAAGCTAGGTCACTTCAGTTGTGTCTGACTCTTTGTGACACTCTGGACTGTAGCCTGCCAGACTCTTCTGTCCATGGGATTCTCCAGGCAAGAATACTGGAGTGGGTTGCCATGCCCTCCTCCAGGAGATCTTCCCAACCCAGGGACAGAACCCGTGTCTCCTGCAACTCCTGCATTGCAGGTGGATTCTATACTGCTGAACCATGGGGGAAGCCCCAAATAATTTAGGGCAATGCTCCCTAAACTATTCGATCTTCATGCAATAAGATTTATAAACAGAAAATTCTTGCTTTTCTGGCCAGGTACATAGCTTCCTGTGAGTACAGAGAGACAACTCAAAATATTGGTCCTATTTTACCCAGAGATAAAGCAGGAGGGTGAAAAGTCTTGCTTTACTGGCAAAGCCACCCTTGGAAGAAGGAGAGTCTGTTTGGTGGTCAAGGAAGGTGGTCAGTAGGAGGATGCCAGCACTGGGTTCAAAATTGATTATGGCCAGAGGAAGAATAGAGCATCTGACAAACCTCTTCATGTTTCATGGTTTTCTTAGGGCCTTGAGATTGCTGACTTTTGTGTTCTAATTAGTTGGATGTTTAACACATTTTCCTTCCATGTCCCTCTATCCCAGCTAAAGTAACAATGTCCTAAAAGGGAAATACTGTGCTTTTGTAATTTCACACTGCCAGTTACATACTGTACATGCTAAATGTTTAACAAATAAAGATTTTTAAAATTTTCTTGTTCAAAGACATGCCACAGTTTTTCCTTTATATCTCAATATTCAATAAGAAATAGCCAGACATCTTCCCAACCTCCATATCACATAATAGTTTTGGGGAAAACTAACCAATACATCTGTCATGTTAGATCTGTCTGTGTATATGTGTGTGTGTACACACATGAATAGATATGTGTGTGCCATGCCCCTGGAGGAGGGCATGGCAACCCACTCCAGTATTCTTGCCTGGATATTCTCTGTATTAAGAAAGGAGGCTGGTGGAGTGCTTTATGACAACACAATCTCATCTATATTTCATTAGTGGAATAAATATCTGGCAGCATTTTTTGTAGCTTTAATGTTTCCAGGAGTGAAATGGAGAGAAGGCACCCATTTTGATATGTTCCTTTCTTAGCCTTGGACAGAATAATTGTTCTCTCCATTTTTTTTCCCTACAAGCAGCCCCAGTGAGAATCTCATCTAACTTGGGTGGTGGAAAAACATTTACAAATGTTTTCCTTTTGTCCCTGAGGAGATACTCTGGGCTATTTCCATATTCCTTCATATGAGTTTGGCTGGAGGAGGAGAGGGAAGGCTTTTCACACATAGCGTTGAATTGTATGTTAAATTGTCTGCAGGAATGAAGAGTGCTTGGGTCATCATTAAAGCAGTCCTCAAGAACTCTAAGCCAAGCAGCCCAGTAGTTTTGATGTTCCTAAATATTTTCTTTCCAAAAACCTTGCACTGAAGTTTGCCAATGCATAGAATTTATTGTGTATTCTGGAGTTCACTAAAGTTGCAAATTGCTTTCTGGATAATTTCATTTTCATACTACTTAGAGGCACACTAAGGTCTAATCTGAAGTTCATCTATTTTGAAAATCTCTTTTGCACTGTACATTTTCACTGCTCTTGGTAGTCCATGAAGGATATTGGAGGGAAAGTGACTTGTGATGCCAGGCATACGTGTTCTCTGCATGTGAACAATTGTTGGAGTCAAGGCAGATACAGCAAAGTGCAGTTGAACTATATTCTATATTTTGCTGAATCACCACCTCATGGTTGGGGATATTTATGTTTCATGTCCATATTTTATGAGGCAATGGCAGAACAAGAGGTGACCAGGAGAAAGAACAAATTTTCCTCACAGAGACAGCTATAAAGCAGTCATGTACAGCTATTGGCCTGATGTATGTTAACTCTTTAGACTTCCTGTTGAAAAATTATCATGACACTTGCTAAAGATAGGAAGAAAGACTTTATTTAAGGGGCATTACAGTGATGGAGTTTTGTGTTAGGGGAGAGAGATCAGACTCAATTGTGAATACAGTATGGAAAAGTGGGGATTTATAGCTAAGAATCAAGGTGGAGGCAGTGTCCATAGATGGAATTGAAGGAGGAAACAGACAGAACAGGCTCCATCTTGAAAGCAGGACTCCATCTTGGGCCAGACTGTGGGCTTTGAGCTATATGCCCAGTATCTGTGGAAATGACAGACCAACTGGAAAACCAGGCCCTCAGAAGGAAGAGTCCCAGGGCTTGTACCTAGACTCTCCAGTTGCCTAAAAGAATAATACCCTGATTATCTGTGTAACCGAAAAGATTCATACATTCTATTATGCATATTGGGGTATGACCACAAGCCTACTGATAATTGTCCACTGTTAACTACCTAGGCCTAAGGCATACGAATCAGGGTTAACTTCGATTGTATCTTTCTTTTCCTTTGTTCAGACTAGTTTCAGGGAATTTGGGGAGGTGGGTTTGAGCATGTACACTTAGGGTATATGATGTTTTCACAAAAACTGGTTGGGATGCTTGGCTAAGAGGAGACTCTGTCTTGGGCCCGCCAGTGTAATAAACTGCACTCCACTATCTGCATGGTCCCTCTGAGTGAGTTTGTTTCCCAGATCATGTGGCTACAACAGAATTACTAAGAGGTAGGTAATTCTTGGCTAAACTGACTTAGGATTTTAGGCAGGCCAGGGTGATATAGTATCAAGGGTGATTTTCAGTAAACTGATTAAGCAAGATTCATGCTAAAGTTGGAATAAACTGGCCAAGAACAGAGCCCAAGGTAAACAACTAATCAGAAAGAAGAATTATAGTAGCTTGACTTAAGTTTAGTCCAGGAGAGAGTCTTTGTCATTCAAAAAGTCTGCTCTCCATGGTGTCTGACTCTTCCAATCTAATTATCATTCAAATACTGATGACATTCAGTGGCTAATCAAGAAGTCAGTTATCCTGAATTTCAAAATATTATTTTGGAAAAATGTCTTTCCTTAAATCTAGGTTTGTAGATAGTGTTATTTTCTTACCTTTGTTATGGCATGGATTTCATGGTCTAAAATTTTACTTCAATAATTTAAATTTTTATTATAAATGTCAACTAATTAATTAAAAGGAAATGCAGAATTAGTTTAGGAAAGTCATTGAATAAGAAGAAACAAGGAAAAAAAAACAACAACATAAAAAATTACCCAGCAACAAACCACAACAACAAATATTAAGGGGTGGGTGGAAATATCTGAATTGTACCAGAATTGTTAGAACATGATATCTAAAATATTCAGTTTTCAACAAAAAGAATTATAAGGTATGCAAAGAAACAGGTAAATATATCATATTCACAGTAACAAAACAGGCAGGCAATAGAAAATGTCCCTCCAAGACTTAGTTGAAAAATATTTAAAATCAGCTATTATAAATATTGCCAAAGAATTAAAAGAAACCATATCTAAAGAACTAAAGAAAAGGGTGACAATAACATTTAACCAAATACAAGGTATCAGTAAAGTCAGGATATCAATAAAAATACAGAAATTATTTAAAAAGAACTAGATAAAAATTCTGGAGTTGAACAACATTAATAATAGAAAAAAATCACTAAAGGGTCTTAAAGACAGATTTGAACTGAAAACAAAAAATTAATAACCTAGAAGACAGGTCTATAGAGATAATAAAATCTGTGGAGTAGGGAAAAAAAATAGAATAAACAAAAACAGAACCTCACTGGCCTGTAGAACACCATCAAGAGTAGTAATGTATGCATGATAGGAAGCTCAGAAGAGCCAGCTTCCAAGCAATAAAAACCAAGACTAGAATTTTATGTTTGGCTACTGGAAGAAAATACCATAAAGATCTGAGCAAACAACATCAAGAGGATACTGCCCAACATAGGTTGGAGTGGATGGACCAGAGAGCCCTATCTGGTGACATCAAGACCTTTGCCTTCATCAGCCTGGTGCTCCAGGACTATCTCCATCTCCCAGGCTTTCCACTAAGCCACTGTAAGCACGCTTATGACTTCATCGGGCCCAACTCTTCTCCTATAGTTGGCAACTTTCTCTGCCTCTGATAGAGTGCCCATAGAGTCTCAACCTCCCTGGTTTTGTATATCCTTCCTCCTACCTCAACAGACTTTCTGTGAGCTGTTGCCTAGGACAGATCTTCTTTTTCCTTTTAAAGGAAGAAAACCATACTTTTCACATACTCTGTTGAAAAATTTTGCCCTTATACAAGGATAAGCTAATCTTCCCTCTTGTACACAAAACAGCAACTCTTCTCTGATCTTGAACATTATCATTGTCCCAAAGTTACCACAATTTAAACCATCTGTAGATGTGGCTCAAAAATAATTAGGTGAAAATGATTCTCCATATCCAGTGCAATGTGAGGGTCCTCAGATGTTCAGGCTAAGAGGTAAGATCACAGTAATTAAGGCACCAGGTCTGGGGGGGGGGTCACTGGCCATTCCTGGGGTGGCTCAAACCATATCTCATCTAGTTTAAAGAATTATTATAAAAGTTAAAGCTGAATTGTTCTTCTGCATTTGTAGTACCTTAGGAATCACAAATATTAATAGCTCAAGAACTTCCATAGGACTGCTTGTACTTGTCCTTTCCCACCCCACCCACCACCTCAGGGCTTTCTTATAAGAACACTTTCAGCCCAAGAGCTGAGTTTGGCAGCTATTGGGTCATAAGCCCCCTTTGAAGGAGGACATGGTGACTGTTCTGTGATTTCTGGCCTGAAGAGTTCAGTTTGTAATAAATGAGGTATTTGGTAAAAGCTTCAGGGAAAAGAGAAATGAGTAAGTGGGCTCTGGGCTGCACCTCCTGACACTCTTTACTTGACCAACTGGGCCTGTGGTTGATGTGGAGTTTTCACTCCAGTGGCTCCAGCATTTTCTAATTGCCTGTGGATTTGGAACATCTTTGATATATGTCACATACTCTCACATTGTAATAGCAAAATTCACTTCTACAGTACATCTCTACTTTGAATAATGCTGTCCCAAGTGGGGAAAAATTATTTAAATTAAACAAAAAAAGATTATTTTTCTCTACTTCTTGAGCTTCAAGCCAAGGTCTCCACAAGCCAAAAAAAAAAAAAAAAAAAAAAAATCTCACTAAGTTGTAAAATGAAATGACAGGCAAATCTGGGATATTTTATTGTATGAGATTTGAAGAGAAGTCAAGTATTATCAAAGTAGAGGGTTCAAGTGATTTTCAAGCAACAAAAACTAATGATTGTTACCTGTTAGAAGGAAAAAGAGGTAATCTTATATTCATAATACGTACAACAGAGAGTTGGACTGTGAAGAAAGCTGAGCACCGAAGAATTGATGCTTTTGAACTGTGGTGTTGGAGAAGACTCTTGAGAGTTCCTTGGACTGCAAGGAGATCCAACCAGTCCATCTTAAAGGAGATCAGTCCTGGGTGTTCATTGGAAGGACTGATGTTGAAGCTGAAACTCCAATACTTTGGCCACCTCATGCGAAGAGTTAACTCATTGAAAAAGACCCTGATGCTGGGAGGGATTGGGGGCAGGAGGAGAAGGGGACGACAGAGGATGAGATAGCTGGATGGTATCACCAACTCGATGGACATGAGTTTGAGTAAACTGCGGGAGTTTGTGATGGACAGGGAGGCCTGGCGTGTTGCGATTCATGGGGTTGCAAAGAGTCGGACACGACTGAGCGACTGAACTGAACTGAACTGAAAGGATATTTGAGTGAGGTTGCTGGAGCAAAAGAGACAGTTTGAGAGATGAACTCAAAATAGGAAATCTCAAAGCAAAAAGGAAGGTCTGAGAAGTAGGGCATCAGAAAGAATGAGCTAGAGCTCCAAAAAAGAAACAGGTGAAAAGCTCTAATGACTGTCAGATAGAAATGCAAGTCAGTATAACTTTGAGAAAATTCCCTATTTATTGGAAGATTTGAGACTTTTGTGACCATTAATATTTTATAGTTAGGAAGACAAAATTGTGAATCAATGGTGATGTTTAGAATTCACTGTTTTTAAAAATAAGTTGTTTTCTAAGATGTGAACATGAGAGTTGGACTATAAAGAAAGCTGAGCACTGAAGAACTGATACTTTTGAACTGTGGTGTTGGAGAAGACTCTTAAGAGTCCCTTGGACTGCAAGGAGATCCAACCAGTCCATCCTAAAGAAAGTCAGTCCTGAATATTCATTGGAAGGACTGATGCTGAAGCTGAAACTCCAATACTTTGGCCACCTGATGGGAAGAACTGACTCACTGGAAAAGACCCTGATGCTGGGAAAATTGAAGGTAGGAGGAGAAGGGGATGACAGAGGATGAGATTGTCGGATGGCATCATCGACTCGATGGACACGAGTTTGAGTAAGCTCCGGGAGTTGGTTATGGACCCGCAAGCCTGGCGTGCTGCAGTCCATGGGGTCGCAAAGGGTCGAACATGACTGAGCGACTGAACTGAACTGACTGTTTTCTAAGATTTCATTTGGTATAGTAATAATAGTGATCATTTGTTTATTTATTTATTTTTATCTTTGGCTGTGCTGGGTCTTCATTGCTGTGCAAACTTTTCTCTAGTTGTGGCAAATCGGGGCTGCTCTCTAGTGGTGGTGAGCAGGCTTCTCATTGCAGTGGCATCTCTTGCCATGGAGCATGAGTTCTAGGGCTTGAGGGCTTCAGCAGTTGTGGCTCCCAGGTGCTACAGCACAGGCTCAATAGCTGTGGCACAAGGGCTTAGCTGCACCATGGAATGTGGAATCTTCCAGATCAGGGATTAAACCTGTGTCTCCTGCATTGGCAGGTGTATTCCTTACCACTGAGCCACCAGGGAAGCCCAGTGATCATTTAATAAATATTTAAGTTGCTTCCTCATCCATAAGATGATAATTACACCCTATCTCATGGGGGTATCATGAGAATTGAATTAGATTATGTATACTACCTATAAACACTCATGATGCTTGTCATTTTGCATGACACATAACAATTAGCATCACCAAACTCATCATTATATAGTCTATAATATTTATTACTTCAAGAGGGACATTGATAATGTAGGGAAGAACCAACAGTTTGCAAAATAGATAGTGGTGGATACTACACTAGTTTTTAAAACATTGCTTTGCAACAAAATGAATTATAAGAAATCCACGTAGTATCAGTAGAAGAAATTCTCAGAGAGGTATGGGTGGTAAGCAGAATAATGCCCTTCCCAAGGAGGAGTGCATCAAGGCTGTATATGGTCACCCTGTTTATTTAACTTCTATGCAGAGTACATTATGCAAAATGCTGGGCTGGATGAATCCTAAGCTGGAATCAAGATTGCCAGAAGAAATATCAGCAACCTCAGATATGCAGATTGCAACTTTAATGGCAGAAAGCAAAGGAGAACTAAAGAGCCATTTGATGATAGTGAAGGAAGAGAGTGAAAAAGCTGGCTTAAAACTCAACATACAAAAAACTAAAACCATGGCATCTCTTCCCATTGTTTCATAGCAATAGATGTGGGAAAAGTGGAAACAGTGACATATTTTTTTTTCTTGGACTCCAAAATTAACTGTGGACAGTAACTGCAGCCATGAAATTAAAAGATGCTTTCTCCCTGGAAGGAAAGCTATGACAAACCTAGTCAGTATATTAAAAAGCAGAGGTATCACATTGCCAACAAAGGTCCATCTAGTCAAATCTAGTCAAAACTGGAAAAACTTCCAGTAGTCATGTATGGATGTGAGAGTTGGACCATAAAGCAGGCTGAGTGCCTGCCCCAATGCAGGAGACGCAGGAGATGCTGGTTTGATTTCTGGGTCAGGAGGTTGCCCTGGAGGAGGGCATGACAATCCATTCCAGTATTCTTGCCTGGAGAATTCCATGGACAGAGGAGCCTGGCAGGCTACAGTCCATACGGTCACAAAAAGTCGGGCACAACTGAAGCAATTTAGCATGCATGCACTATTGTATAAATGCTGACTTTGTCTTAAAAGCTTAAAAAATTTTTATAGTTTCCCAAAGTATGGTAGTTATGTCCCTAGTGAACCTCAAGTAGACTACAATTGGTATTCAAATTTATACATTTCTCTTAATAATTATGATGTTATTTTAGTATATATACTTATTTTAATATGTGTAATAACAATTTAATTACCATATTAAAATAATAATTTAGGTGATATTTCTGGAATAAGTTAAAAGGAGCTTGAGTTAAAAGAAAAATCTTCTGTATTTATCCATGAAGTGACTTCTGTTAATTATGCAGTTTTAAAAAGCTGGGCAAAATATATGAGATGTCTGCTTTTAGACATTGGACAATAGGCAGCACCAGACTACGACATCTGAGAAAAGAGAAAAAATGAAGGCAAGTCTGATGAACCATCTGACCTTCTGCCTGGGAGTAAATTCGAGACCACAGTATAGGACGGAGGAACTCAAATAGAGCCTAGTGGTCTCTTGACTTTATGAGTCATAGCTCAGAGTTCAGGAAGACTCAGTCAGCTAGAATTTGTTGAACAAAATACCATAAAGTAATGGGTTACACTGTGAAAGAGCTCCAGAAAGCTGAGCTGAGACTTTGGCTGAATACCAATCTAAATGCGTGTGTGGCAAAACTTTTGACTCCAGGCAAGAAACAATTGCCAGAAAAGAACAACTATAGACAACTTGTAAGATAAACAATTACTTACAGCTTGCACAGGGCTTGGAAATCACCCCATTTCCCACTACCCAGAGTGGAAAATCTCACTGAATAGATGGGTCAGTTAATAGAGATCTCAGAAGTGTCAACTCCTAGAAACGGGACTAAAGCATTCTTTGAGTACACTAAGTTCTCAAACCCCATCCTAGACAAGCTTAAAAAATAAGACTTGAAGGGATTGAGCTATTCTACAAGTAGTTTAACTGCCTTACAGGAAAAAGCCAACACTCATTAAAGGAATACAAGAAAATCTGGAGAACTAAAAAGCAAAATCCACAATGTCTGACATCCAATAAAAAATTACTATACATGTACAGAAACAGAAAAATACAACTCATCATTAGGAGAAAAATTAATCAATATATGGAATCATTGAGAAATGATAACAGAAATGATAGAATTAGCAGTTAAGGATATTAAAACAAGTATTATAAATATATGTTCAAGTGTTTAAAGAAAATGTGATCATGATATGGGATATGGGAGATATAAAAAACCGACTGGAAATTCTAGGCATAAAAAATACAATATTTGAAATGAAAATTTCACTAGGTGGGAATGGTTGCATATTTGACACTACAAAAGAAAAGTAGATTTGAAGACAAAGCAATATAAAAACTACAAGTAAGCACCCAGAGGATACAAAGACTGATAATAAAAGAGATTCGGTGAACCACGGTACAATATGAAATGGTCTAACATGTGAGTCCCAGAAGGGAAGGATTTAGGAGGAGGAAGAGAAAAATATTTGAAAACATGACAGAACATTTTACAGATTTGATGAAAACTACAAACCCAGAAGTCCTATAAAAATCAATGAACCTTAACCAAGCAGGAGAATCAGAAGGAAAATCACATGAAGACACATGATAATCAAATCACAGATTTTACAACCAGATTGTTATAACCAGGTACAAAGAAAAATTCCTAAAAGTAACCAGGTGGGAGGAAAACATTATACCCATAAGACCAACAATAAAAATAATAGCAGATCTCTTGTCTGAAACCATACAGGCCAAAGTACAATACAGTAACATTTTGTGTGTGTGTGTGCAATAAAAGAAAAAAAACAACTGTCCATTTAAAATGCTACACCCAGTGCAATTATCTTTGTAAAGCATAAAAGTCTACTCACCCTTGAAAATTACCTAAATTGAGATGAGTATAAGTGTAGCATAGAGTAGAAAATACTGAAAAAAGAATGCAAAGTTTTTGCTGATAATTCTATATTGATTATGTGTTGAAGTGATAATATTTTAGATATTGGACCAAATAAAGTATAGTAACATTAATTTCACTTGTTTATTTTTAGTTTTTAAATATTTGTTTTTGTTGTTGTTCAGTTGCTAAGTCTTTGCGACCTCATGGACTGCAGCACGCCAGGCTCCCTTGTCCTTCACTGTCTCTCGGTGTTTGCTCAAATTCACATCCATTAAGTTGGTAATGCTCTCTAACATATCATTCTCTGCCATCCCCTTCTCCTTTTGCTTTCAATCTTTCCCAGAATCAGAATCTTTTCCAATGAGTTGGCTCTTCACATCAGGTGGCCAAAGTATTGGAACTTCAGCTTCAGCATCAGTCCTTTCAACGAATATTCAAAATTGATTTCGTTTAGGATTTTTAAAATATGGCTGCTACTAAATATGGAAAACTAGCTAATTTTAACTAGTTTTTTATTGGAAAACTAGTTAATGTTCACTTCCTCACTAAACGACTATAATGCAGGGTCAATTCTACTGGTCTACTCTACTCTACAGCCTTCCCAATCAGTTTAGAACCTCAAGGACAGGTTCTAGAAAATCAGAGTTTTTAATGAGTATTTAATAAAGTAATTTATATTTGGTTATATAAAGAGGAGAATATAGAATTCATAAAGTATTAATGCTATTACTACTATTGCTATATTAAGTGCAAGGAAGTATGGTTACCTGTGCTTCAGGAAAAGGCAATCGTCTAACCTACTCATGTAGCTGATGCGTCTCTGGATTCAGTGGTGTGCACTGCACTCAGGGAGAATGGTGGTTGAGCTGGCCGGTCCTGGAGGCAGCATGGCCAGCAGTAGGGTTGTGGAGCATCTGCCCAGATCCAGCAATGGCATCCTACGTGACCCCCTCTAACTCTGCAGTGCTGCAGCCAGTCTGCAGATGAGAGATTTGTGGATTGCTGACTTGAGTGATGCATGGAATGGAGGTTTGTGTAAGGACTCTGGGGATGCCTGTGCTTTCGCCACATTCCCTGAGAACTGACTTGCTTTTCTACCCCATATCTCACCCTCCCACCAAGTTTCCAGGGACCAAAGTGTCTCCTTGTGAGGTGCAGACCACTGATGATTTATTTGAGGTTCTCCTGCCAAATACTCTCAGTGTTTAGCAGGTTTCCACCAGAGCATCTCATTTTCCTTCCCCCCTTCCCTCAGTTTCTTTACTTCTCAGTATTAGATGCTAAATAGATTCAAATGGACAATTTGGCTCACTCTGCTCTTCCTGGCCGCTGCCTGTGTTAGCTCCCATGAATAAAACTGAGCTGACAGCAGTGAAATTTATGAAGACCAGGAAGAAATGAGGTATGCAGAGCCGCGGCGCTTACACACAGCTGACCCTAGAAGTGCTGAGGTCTCTATTTCCAGGCCAAATTGCACAAATAGCAAGGCTCAGACCTTTGCAATTGCAAATACCAAATATGCCAAGGTAATTCAAGGAAAAATAGTTTGTCTCCTGAAACCTAAATTTGGAAGGATGCTGTGAGACTCATCTGCACCTTCACCCCCACACAGTCCCAGAGTTCCCAGTTACCTCCAGGGCTACCTACAGTTGGGTGTGATTACTCAAAATTCCACCCTAGGAACTTTGCTGTGTCTTGAGTTCCAAAGAGAATACAGCCAGAGGTTACCTTCTATGGTTTTCCTTCTGATGCCTGAATTGTGGAGGAGAATAGAATCGATAAAAGCTTGGTAACAATTTCCAGATCTCAAAAAAAGGCATCCTTTTTCCTATTGCATGGGCAATCTCCTCCCCTAGAGTGGGGTGTGGACACTGTATCCAGGGACAGGACAGAGCTCCATGGAGTTTATATCTCACTAATGGAATGTGGTGCCCTTGGGAGTCAAAAGAAACTGATCACAAGAAGCAAATATGCTTTCTCAATCAAATGCACTTGCCTCAGAGTTATGTGTTCATGAGTTCCATGGAGTCCTTTGGCACACAGAATTGGAAACATGCTCTTTCCGGCCTTGAAACATAAAGGAAACATATTAACACTCCAAACAAGCATTTGATTTGTGTTAAATACAAACACCCTCTATTTATATATACATACGCATGCAGGGGGCTTTCCTGGTCGCTCTGTGGTAAAGAATATGCCTGCAATGCAGGAGCCACTGGAGATGCAAGTTTGATCCCTAGGTCGGGAAGATCCCCAGGAGGAGGAAATGACAACCCACTCCAGTATTCTTGCTGGGAAATCCCATGGATAGAGGAGAGTGGCAAGCTACAGTCCAGGGGGTCACAGAATAGTTGGACACTTCTAAAGGGACTGAGCACACATGCATGCAGACGTATATATGTAAACACATATTTATATATGTGTATACAGATGCATAGATGTACATGTGTGCATCTACACAGACACATGAAAGATGCATGTGTTCATATGCACACATGCATGTGTATGTACGTGTGTATATATATATATGTATATACACACATATCACTTATTTCAGAACCACTATAGATACACTGGCAGTGTCTGATTCATACTGAAATCTGGATGAAAAGTTTACAAACTGATTCCTCATGATGTGACAGCTTGGCTTTGTGGACCAGGCACTGAAGTTCCAACAACTTTGGAGCTGGGTTGTGGCAGAGACCTTTGCTGTGTTAAGAATGTGCCAAGGAGAATGCTTCCTCCCCCTGGGAGGGCACTGCCCCTTGCTGGCCTATGTCCCTGGAGGTTTGAGTGGAGGGAGGCAAACCCCTCCATCCCTCATGTCAGATGCAGAGCTGACCCTCAAATAAAGTTAGTCACACTTCACTACGAAACACATTTTTGTTTCAGACATGTAATTTAGGGCTACTCAAAAGCTGTACCTGTAAGTAAACCCATCTGAGGAGAGGTTGTCATGACAGGAAGAGATGGGAACGAGCATCCAGAAGGACTACCTGCTTCTGCCCTGCCTCATTGTCAAAATGGCAAGTGTCAAAGCTGGAAGCTTCATGTTGGACCCTGAGGGATATTAATACTAAAAAGTAAGTTCAAGGAAAGAAAGAAAAATGGATATGTCCCAAACAATGATATAAATATCATCAAGAAAAACTGGAAGTGGTATTTGGAAATAACTCAGAGTTTGTCCAGCTCACCAATCTCTGCTTCTGGAATAGAATACCTCCACTAGTCCGGACAACGGGCACTTCACATGTAGGTGGATTGTCATCCTCCAAGTTCTAGCCAAGGGAGGCCTCAAGTTTCATTTCTTCCCCCAGTCTCTCCCTGTTTGACCAAACAACTGTCCCCAGGAAAGTTAGATAAAAACAATGCCAATGATTATTGAAACAACAATGTTGCTTAAATAGTCACCTGAGATTGTTTGACTCTATCCAGCTCTTAAAGACACAGGCATGTCCTTAAATGAACACATTAAGGCTTTGAAAAAAAATTCATTTATTGTGCTATCATCCAGAGACTGAATTTAATGTGTGGTAGTTCAGATGCTGGTCTGCGGACATCAGTTGCTCTGGTAGTGAAGTAGAGCAGACAGCAGCCAGCTGTCTTGGAATATTATATTTACACCTCCTAGAGGACAGTCAGCATCTGAAACCTGACTTTTATGTGGGGTTAATCCTTGTTTTGACCATTGCTCCCTCTTCAGAGTATTTTAAGAAGATGAAACAATAGCATTAGCATGACCTAAAGTGAATGTTGTGTGGATATATGCGTGAAACAGATTCAAGCTGTATCATCCACATGCTTCAGCTTAAGGTAGCTCAGCCTACAACATATGGCGTGGGTAAAAAAAATCAGCCTCAAAATGAGTGCATAGAAACTGTCAGATGACTTCATTTCTTTTAAATCAAGCTCCATTTTACCTCAGGGTGAAAGGAATTTCAGTCTTCATTGTTATTGGCAGGGGTGTGTACTGTTTACAGCAATTGCATTTCCCTGACTCTTGAAGTTAGCCTGGGGCCATTTGAATAGATCTGGCCAGTGAACCACAGCAAGAGAGATGTGCACCATTTCCGAGCTAAAGTTGTATAAAGTCATGACTTCACTTTTCAGCTCTCTCTTTCCTGTTCAGCAAGCTTCAAAATCACATTTCCAGATGGTTTTGCTCCATAAAAAAAGGAGGCCATCAGACTCAAATGTAACTTTCTGGAAGCAACATAGAAATATACATTAAGCCAGGAGCATTTAGGAGTTAATTTGTTGTCGTCTTAGAGCCCAGTATTACGTGACTGAGCTTCCTTGGTGGCTCAGATGGTAAAGAATCTTCCTGCAATGCAACAGGAAACCTGAGTTTGATCCCTGGGTTGGGAAGATCCCCTGGAGACGGGAATGGCTACCCACTCCAATATTCTTATCTGGAGAATTCCAAGGACAGAGGAGCCTGGTGGGCTCCATAGGGTCACAAAGAGTAGTACACGACTGAGCTACTAACACTCTAGCATACATTACCTGACTGATTTTGTTCTCTAGTCTCACACAGGATGGAAAAGACTTACATCATGACAAGAAAATGGAGAGAAGAGCCCTTCCAATATCACTGTGTCAGAGTGACCACAGATTTGCGCGCTGTCTGAGCTCAAAAGACCCATTTAAAGCTGGTGCCTTTGTTGATTCCACACCATACTTAGGGGACAGAAGTTTGTCTTGCCATGAGGAGAAAGGCGTGACATGCAGCTTAGACCCTGTCTCACCTAGGATTATGATTGATATGGCAGAGATGAGGCGATGCCACTCTAGATGCAGGTCACTCACAGGCATCCCGCAGCTGGGGCAGAGAGATGGGCAGGTTACAGGAAAGTGTTGCTTCTGACTTTAGGATCCAGGGCTACCCTGGCCAGCCCACTCCCAGCTCAGAGTGAAGTAGTAGCAGAACATTCTCAAGGTGGAGAACAGGCTCTACTCCTGCTCACTCTGTGCCCCAGCATCAAAGCTCTGAAGAATGGATAATAGGAACTGGAGGGAAATGCAGAAAAATGAAAGCCCTAACCCAAACTGAGATATAAGTCCAATGTAATTCCTAACAGAATCCCAACAATATTTTTTGTAAACATAGAGAATTTTATTCTAAAATTTACACAGAAAGGTACACACCCTATAAGAACAAAAACAGTCTTGAAAAAAAAAACACAAAAAAACTTGAAGAATAACCCAGTAACCAACAGCGTGCTATACTGGTGAATGAATAGACAGATCAATGGGCCAGAAAAGAGAATCCAGAAATAGCCACACAAATTAGTTCAACTTATCTTTGACAAAGAAGTCAAAGCAATTGAGTGGTATGAAGATAGACTTTTCCATGTTTGGTGCTGGTATAATTGTACATCCATCAGCAAAAAAAATGAATTTCAGCCTAAATCTCATACCTTTTATGTAAATTAACCCAAAGTGAATTGTAGACTTAAAAATAAAAGGTAAAACTTTTAAACTTTTAGGAAAAAGGCTTAGGAGAAAATTCTCTGGATCTAGGGCCAGGTGAAGACTTTTTAGACTTGGCACTAAAGCATGGCTCATAAAAGGAAAAATTTATAAACTATACATCATAAAACATTTAAAAATTCATTCAACGAAAAACCATATGAAGGTGGTTGAAAAAACAAGTTAAAGACTGGGAGAAAATATCTGTCAACAATGTATCTGACAGAAGACTAGTGTCTAGAATATATAAAGAAATCTCAGAATCCAACAGTAAAAGAAAAGAAAAAACCCAGTTAGAATATGGGCAGAAGACATGGATGGACACTTCACTGAAGAGGATATACGGATGGCAAGTAAGTTTATGACATTATGTTCAAACTCATTAGCCATTCAGTTCAGTTCAGTCGCTCAGTCATGTCCGACTCTTTGTGACCCCATGAACCACAGCACGGCAGGCCTCCTTGTCCATCACCAACTCCCGGAGTCTACCCAAACCCACATCCATTGAGTCGGTGATGCCATCCAACCATCTCATCCTCTGTTGTCCCCTTCTCCTCCTGCCCTCAATCTTTTCCAGCATCAGAGTCTTTTCCAATAAGTCAGCTCTTTGCATCAGGTGGCCAAAGTATTGGAGTTTCAGCTTCAACATCAGTCCTTCCAATGAACACACAGGACTGATCTCCTTTAATATGGACTGGTTGGATCTCCTTGCAGTCCAAGGGACTCTCAAGAGTCTTCTCCAACACCACAGTTCAAAAACATCAATTCTTCGGCACTCAGCTTTCTTCACAGTCCAACTCTCACATCCATACATGACCACTGGAAAAACCATAGCCTTGACTAGACAGACCTTTGTTGGCAAAGTAATGTCTCTGCTTTTTAATATGCTGTCTAGGTTGGTCTTTTAAGTGTCTTTTAATTTCATGGCTGAAATCACCATCTGCAGTGATTTTGGAGCCCAAAAAAATAAAGTCAGCCACTGTTTCCACTGTTTCTCCATCTATTTGCCATGAAGTGATGGGACCAGATGCCATGACCTTAGTTTTCTGAATGTTGAGCTTTAAACCAACCTTTTCACTCTCTTCTTTCACTTGCATAAAGAGGCTCTTTAGTTCTTCTTCACTTTCTGCCATAAAGGTGGTGTCATCTGCATATCTGAGGTTATAGATATTTCTCCCGGCAATCTTGATTCCAGCTTGTGCTTCCTCCAGCCCAGTGTTTCTCATGACGTAGATGCTAAAACTAAGCCATGCCATGTGGGGCCACCCAAGACAGACGGGTCATGGTGGAGAGGTCTGACAGAATGTGGTCCACTGGAGAAGGGAATGGCAGACCATTTCAGTATTCTTGCCTTGAGAACCCCGTTAGCCATTAATGAAATGCAAATCAAAACCATAATTAGATATCACTACACACCTACTGAAAGTGGCTCAGTTGTGTCTGACTCTTTGCAACCCCATGGTCTATACAGTCCATGGAATTCTCCAGGCCAGAATGCGGGAGTGGGTAGCCTTTCCATTCTCCAGGGAATCTTCCCAACCCAGGGATCGAACCCAGGTCTCCTACATTGCAGGTGGATTCTTTACCAGCTAAGTCACAAGGAACGCCCACATATCTATTAGAAAGGTTGAAATAAAAAAAATAGTGAATGGATAAAGAAGTTGTGGTATATATACACAATGAAATATTACTCAACCATAAAAAGGAACACATTTGAGTCAGTTCTGATGAGGTGGATGAACCTAGAACCTATAATAAAGAGTAAAGTGAGCCAGAAAGAGAAAGATAAATACTGTATTCTGATGCATATATATGGAATCTAGAAAAATGGTACTGAATAACTTATTTACAGGGCAGCAGTGGAGAAAGAGACACAGAGAATAGACTTATGGATGTGGGGAGAGGGGAGGAGAGGGTGAGATGTATGGAAAGAGTAACATGGAAACTTACATTATCATACGTAAAATAGATAGCCAATGGGAATTTGCTGTATGGCCCAGGAAGCTCAACAGGGGCTCTGTATCAATCTAGAGGGGTGGAATGGGGTAGGAGATGGAAGGGAGGTACAAGAGGGAGGGGATATAAGTATACCTATGGCTGATTCATTGGAAGGACTGATGCTGAAACTGAAACTCCAATACTTTGTCCACCTCATGCGAAGAGTTGACCCATTGGAAAAGACCTTGATGCTGGAAGGGATTGGAGGCAGGAGGAGAGGGGAACACAGAGGATGAGATAGCTGAATGGTATTACCGACTCGATGAACTTGAGTTTGAGTAAACTCTGGGAGTTGGTGATAGACAGGGAGGCCTGGCGTGCTGCGATTCATGGGGTTGCAAACAGTCAGACACGACTGAGCGACTGAACTGAACTGAACTGAACTGATGGCTGATTCATGTTGATGTTTGACAGAAAACAATAAAATTCTGTAAAGCACATCCTTCAATTAAAAAAAAAATTAAAAAAGAAATAGCGACAATGCCCAATGCCAAAGAGGGTGAGGAGATACTGGATCATGAACGCTGGGCTAATGGGAATTTAGAATGCTGCAGTCACTCTGGAAAACAGTTTGGTAGTTTCTTGAAAACAGTCAATGTTCAACTATCATATGATCTATCTGTTGTACTTCTGGATTTTTAATTTCAAAGAATTGAAGTCTTATGGTCACACAAGAACCTGTACATGAGTTTATAGCTGCTTTATTGTCATAGCCAAAATGAAACAACCAAATATCCTTTGTGGGGTGATTGGTTAAATAAAAAGATTGGTTCATCTACACCATGAAGTGCTATCTTAGCAATAAAAACAGATACATTATCAGTACATACAACAACTTGAATGATCTCAAAGGAATAATGATGGGTGATAAAAGCCAATCTCAAATGATTACTTATTGTACAGTTCCATTTATATAACATTCTTGAAATAACATTTTAGAGATGGAGAGCAAATTGGTGGTTGCCAGGAGTTAGGGATGGAGAGAAGGATGAATGGGGCTACAGAGAAATGATACACAAAGAAGCATTGTGGTGATGGGACAGTTCTGAATATTGTGGTGGTGGTTACTGTAATCTGCCTAGTGAAAGTGAAAGTGTTAGTTGCTCAGTCATGTCTGACTCTTTTGTGACCGCGTGGACTATAGCCTGCCAGGCTCCTCTGCCTATGCAATTCTTCAGGCAAGAACACCAGAGTGGGTAGCCATTCCCTTCTCCAGGAGACCTTCACAACCCAGAGAACCACCAGGGAAGCCCCATAAGCTGCCTCGGGTGGTAAAATCATGTAGAATACACAGGCACACACACAAATAAAAGTATGCAAAGGTGGGACTTCCCTGGTGGCCCAGTGGCTAAGACTACACGCTCCCATTGCAGAGGCCTGGGCTCTATCCCTGGTCAGGGAACTAGATCCCACATACCACTACTAAGAGTTTGAATGCTGCAACTAAAGATCCCACATGCCCAAGGAAGATCAAAGATCCTGTGTGCTGCAGCTAATTCCTGATGCAGCCAAATAAATAAATAAGAAAAAAAGGATGCCAAACTGGTAAAAATCTAAATAAGATTAATGAACTCTCCGATGTCATTTCCCTGTTTTGATATTGTACTGTAGTTACTGGGATGCTGCTACTGGGATGTTGCTACTGGGAGAACCAGATGAAGGGCATCCAGGACTTCCCTATACATTCTATACAACTTCCTGTAGCTTTATATCAATTTTCAAAATTAAAAGTTAAAGAAAAAGCCTCTGGTTGTAGATTGTGCACTTGGACTTTTTGTTTTCTGAACTGAAGCAGGATGCTGCCCTATCTTTGAGCTTCTCATTATCCTGAGATGAGGACTCCAGTTAAGGGAGGAAGTGTAGTTTTCTTAACACAATTAAGTAGGGACTCTGGGGTCCTGGACTTGATACAGAGTGTGGAATTCACTCATGTTTGCACCATGTGTTCATTCAGTAAGTATTTGTCAAGAGAGTACCTGCTATGTGCCAGGCCTATGCTAAGACTTGGGTCATTCTAACACCTGGACCCTGCTTGCAAGGAGGACTCCAATCTCTCCCTTATTGTCAAGCTGCAACATGATGGAATCTGACAAGTGGACAGTGTGGGTGAACATGGGGCAGTGTGGGATCTCATGCAGGGCCAGCAACCCAGCTCACAGGTTCAGATGCTGAGGCCAAAAAGAAATTGAAATTGAGTCAAGAGAAGGTAGAATATTACAGAGGGAGAGTTTCATGTGGAGAAGGGACCACAGGCAAAGGTGAAGACTGGGAGACCATATTGCAATCAGGTACATGGAAGATGTACTTGTGAGAGGCCTCAGGCAGGAGATGGGCTATAGTCTGGGGCACAGGCACACATGTTAAGAGCGCTGCCTCCAGGTGGAGCCAACCAAAAGCCACTCGAGGCCAGTCAAGTAAGATCACCCATCAGGAGGCTAGAGAAAGAAAGTCAGGCCTCAGATGCAGCAGGATGCGGGCTGAGAAGAAAGGGAGTTCAGGGTGAAGGGTGAGAAGCAGGACCTGAACAGTGCTAGAGGCCAGAAGGACACAACGGCTTTTCCTCAAGTATTTAGCCATGGGCGCAGCCGGAGGAGTCCGACTCGCAGCTGGCAAGCCGGCATCAACATACATCACAGCACTAGCACCAACATCCTGCCCTGGGGAGAGCTTTACCATTTACAACAGGGTTTGCATAGCTCATTTATTAGTGGTATTAATTACCCAGCAGCAGTACACTATGGGGCTTGAGGCCTCTTGTTCTGAACTTAGCTGGTGAGTTCTGGCTTTGCTAGTTACAAAAAAAGATGATCTTAAGCTAGCTACTGATTTTTCAGATTTTCAGTTTTTCTGCCAAGACATTAAATGTAATGTTAAGGTATGTTGTAATATTGTTGTAAGGATTACATAAGATCATGGCTTATCAGATTGCCAGGTGCAGAACAAATAATAATTACTTACAGTTATTACTACAATTACCACTACACTATTATTACTACTCCTTGACTCAATAATCCCTGAAATGTCTTCCACTGCATCTACAGCGCAAGGTGAGCTTTCCCAGATCAGGCCATTAATCCTGTGAATCCCTCCAGATAAATCAGGGAGCTGAAGAGCCAGGCTTTGATGCAGACACATTGCAGAGAACATTCCAAACTCTGCCGTGCAGGATTGGAGCGGCAAGATCTGTCTGTTTCTGGTGGAAGCTATTCTTTCCCTCAGCCTTTTTATGGGCTCGGGTACAAGTCAAGTCCTTCATCCCCATTTCCTCCTGAAGCCCCTTCCTCACTCTTTGGAAGTGAGATGCCATAAAGAGACATCCCCCCCCACCCCAGGCTCACTGAATTACAAAAAGAAAGGCATTTCACAAATTGGAGAGCATCCTTTGATTTTTTCCAGGACCACATTTTTTCCTCCAGTTTGCTTTGTCTCCTGGTTGAAGGATTAAAAAAAAATCACACAAAAGGCTCCATGTATCTTTTGAAAGGTAAAATAAAACCAGCTGAGCCTAATCAACCCACAGAGGTGCCATAAATACCTGCCAGGCCATAAAAGCATGATCTCTCTGATATGGCAAAGGAGAAGTGAGAGTTACAGTGGGAATATGGCCCCCCCATTAGAGGATAAACACTTCTCAAACTTGCTTTGTGTTCATGCCTGTCAGAGCCTAGTGGCTGGGCTGAGGATTAGAAAGAGAGCCTTGCATTAGAGGCTTAGAAAGAGCCTTGCTCCAAGAGAGCCCACACCTTGGTCAGATGCTCTCTGAGGATTGGAGCTGCCATTGCAGTTGGAGGGAAATGTTAGCCTATCAAAGCCAGGCAGCCTAGTGTAGGGATGTTGAAGGTGATGCCATGGAAGGTTATTTCCTTTTCTGCTTGAACAATAAAGGTCTTAATTACCTATCTAGTCTCATCTTCATTAATTTCAGCCAATTGTGATGACTCACTGGCTCCTGCTTGTATCTTCATTATAGTTCAAAAATATTCTTTGGCTTCCAAGAAAACACACTTCTGTTTAGTGTGCTGGGCATCACTTTAGTCTGGTGGGCATCAACAGATATGTTGAGAATTATTAAAGTCAGGCTGCAAACCCCAAACATGGAAATAATAACTTGAAAAACAATAGAAAGTTTGGCCTTGATGTGAATGTACTGAGATGTGGACCTTCCTGAATGGTGGGTGGTGTGATGACCATGTAGTTGGCACCCTTGCAATCTCTGAATATCTAGCATCTTAAAGGGAGAGGAACTGGATCCTGATGGTAATCATATAAGTACTTAGAATTCTCATTTTTATCTTCAAGAGATAATTTTCACACTCAAATGAAGTGACTTACCCCAAATCAAACAGCTTATAAATGCTGATGTTTGAATCTTATTTCAAGCCCTTCCCCAACCTCCTTAACTAATATAGAAAATAACAATCTCTTGCTGTAAGCCTGAGGGCTTGGGTCCCAGCATGCCCACTGATTTGCCCTGTGAGCTATTTCATGAGAAATAGCATGCCAAGTGCTGCTCACTTATTCATAGTATGCCCATGGCTGGGAACATGGTAAATGGTTAGAGCCAGCTCTAGTGGGATTAAATCTTAGCTCATCATTTATTAGCTGTGTATTTTTGAGCAAGTTTTTCAAACTCCCTAAGATTTCATATCTTCAGCTGTAAAATGATCTCTAATAAGACCAATTTTAAGAATCTGTTGTAAAGATTATAAACAATGATTACACAGCAGTGGGGACACGGCAGACCCAGTAGACCACTATAGAAAAGAGTTGTTTCACAGCTTGAAGCCAGGAGCAAAAATAATTTTCTGATTTCATTTCTCCACTGTGAGTTGGATGATTGCAGAACTCAGCCATTAAGTCTAGAAGCCATTAGGAAGAGAAGCCCATGGATGCATGTGGGGTCCTGGGTCTCTGTCAGCTCACAGAAGGGGATTCTAAGTGAACCTGAGGACTGCGAACATTGACACATGCTAAGAGATGTCCTCGGTGGTAAGCAAACTCTTTAGAATTAGGGGACCCAAAAAACTCTGCTCCAACCACAGTGGTTGATTATGAACAAAACATGACATCTTCATTTTAATGGGGGCTAATGTTGAACAGATGGGCTGGCAAGGCAAGGACCACACAATTCTGTCTCCAAAAACGGAGTTATGTTCTATAACCCTCAAGTCCTGTTTCCACTTTTCAGTCCCTGTGATAGCTGAGACTAAAAAACATGGCCAGAGAAGGCATTTATGCTTCTGGGACACTAAGATATTGCCACTAGCTCTCCCCAGCAGGATGAAAGTGAGGTGGATGGAAAGAGAAAAGGAGTCAGGACATGGCCTTTGAAACTTATCTAAGAGGAATAACTTATCTAAGGGAATGGGCTCTTAAAATTGATTCTCATGTTGCTATAAGGTGATGACCCAACAAGGAAGAAAAAGTGAACATTTACTATAACTAGTGTCTGGACATTCACTGTGCTGATATTGACATATACACATAATATATACACATGATATTTCATAATGACAATCAGCTTCCAAGGTGATTTTAATTTTATTTTTTTTTTATTTTGCCTGTTTCGTTTGTTTTTGTTGGCACCGATGTGCTGTTGAGTTTCTGGGCCAATCCTTGTGGTATGAAGTTTGGAGTAGAGTTTAAACACTAGAGAATCATCAAAAATGGCAGAAGACAGTGCACTTGAGCCCTGCCTAAATTTTTATAAAATTAATCATGACTCAACTGTATGGAAATTCATAAATAATTGCAAGTTCATGTTTGGGTTTATGTGAGGACAAAGCAGAGACAGCACAATAGGAACGGAACATAGGAGAACTATGCAAGTTTAAATTTAAAGCATCAGCAGAAATTGTGGGGATGGATTGATGTCCAAGGGTGTGGAATTGGGGGTTTAAGTAAAGCCAAACTGACTTTGATTTACATTATTTTGTTTCATTAAAACTGACAAAAATCCTGGGGATAGAGATTATTGATCTCAAGCTATTGGAAAATAGAAGATCAAAAGAATAAAGGAAAGGAATTCGTTAGTGGTCCAGTGGTTAAGACTCTGTGCTCCCAAAGCAGTAGTTACAGGTTTGATCCCTAATAGGGGAACTAACCACAGACAGAGGAGCCTGGGGCTACAGTCTGTGGGGCTGCGAATAGAGACACGACTGAATACACGCACAAGGGGGAACTAAGATCCCCTTGTACTGGGATTTTGGCCACACTGGGACGTGGCCAAAAAAAAAGTCAGTGGAGGAACCAGCATTTGAATCTAATTTTTTTTAATTAGAAAAACTGTGGCTTATCAGAACCACAAAACTGCCTACTCTCTACTGGTCTGGGAACATTGCCACCACAGTGCAGAAGAATTGATCACATGTATGTATTCTACCCCCATCACAGAGGTCACTGATCCTGAATTAGTCTAATTCTTAAGTCACTTTCTCTTTGACACATTTTTTAAAATAACTATTTTCTTTCTTTTAAAATTGGACACCTACTCACTATAATAATCAGATGAAAAAACTCTTAAAATGTAAAAAAAAAAACATCAAAATGTGTTAGTCAAAGTCTATAAAGGACATTGTTGTTATTAAGAGTTGATGATCATCATTATTGATATCTTCCTATACATGCTCCAACTAGTTAGAGAGAATGCTATAAAATTGATATTAAAATTTAAATAAACATATTTATTATGAAAATAAAATTTTTCCTAAGATTAATTTATAGATAATGCAACTGCATTAGAAAGTCCAACAAGATTTATTATGGATTTGATAAACTGTCTTTAAAGTTTATGTGGAAGAGCATGCAGCCAAAAATAGCCAAAGAGAAGAAAATAAGGTAGAGAATGAACTCCAGCATGAATTGTAAAGATGTTAGCAAAACAGAGACCCTGCTGATTGGCCCAGAGGTATGCCAACATAAAATAATCCCTCCATAAACAAAAAATACAATTAGAACCTATGCCATACTCTACACAATAGTTAATTCCAAGTGAATGAAAAATTAAATTAATAAAGAAAAGTACATGTAGAAGAAATATGAGAGGTCATATTTAACATCCAAGGGAGAGAGGGAAGGATTTCTTTAAAAAAAAAAAAACCCACAAGATTATAAATCATAAGGAAATTTTAGTAAATGTATATATATTATAAATGAAAATGGTTGGGACTTCTGGCTATGGAGTGAAAGAGGAGAGTGAAAAAGTTGGTTTAAAGCTTAACATTCAGAAAACTAAGGTCATGGCATCTGGTCCCATTACCTCATGGGAAATAGATGAGGAGACAGTGGAAAAAGTGTCAGACTTTATTTTTTTGGGCTCCAAAATCACTGCAGATGGTGACCGCAGCCATGAAGTTAAAAGACGCTTACTCCTTGGAAGGAAAGATATGACCAACCTAGATAGCATATTAAAAAGCAGAGACATTACTTAGCCAACAAAGGTCTGTCTAGTCAAGGCTATGGTTTTTCCAGTAGTAATGTATGGATGCGAGAGTTGGACTGTGAAGAAAGCTGAGCGCCGAAAAATTGATGCTTTTGAACTGTGGTGTTGGAGAGGACTCTTGAGAGTCTCTTGGACTGCAAGGAGATCCAACCAGTCCATCCTGAAGGGGATCAGTCCTGGGTGTTCATTGGAAGGACTGATGCTGAAGCTGAAACTCCAATACTTTGGCCACCTCATGCAAAGAGTTGACTCATTGGAAAAGACCCTGATGCTGAGAGGGATTGGGGGCAGCAGGAGAAGGGGACGACAGAGGATGAGATGGCTGGATGGCATCACCGACTCGATGGGCATGAGTTTGAGCAGGCTCTGGGAGTTTGTGATGGACAGGGAGGCCTGGCGTGCTGCAATTCATGGGGTCACAAAGAGTCGGACACGACTTAGTGACTGAACTGAACTGAACTCTGGCTATGGAAAAGTAGATGGCAAACCCTGTACCCCACAAAACCAAATTTAAAATGAAACAAAATTATCAAAAGCAAGTATTTCAGGCTTCTGGAGATTGACCAGAAGCATATAGCAAATTAAGCATTTACTCATAAAGAGCTGCTAAAAGCTTGGGTAAAAACTGTGGGTGAAAGTGAAAGTCCCTTAGTCATGTTTGACTCTTTGTGACCCCATGGACTGTATAGTGGGTGGTAGCCTATCCTTTCTCCAGTGGATCTTCCCGAGTCAGGGGTTGAATCAGGGTCTCCTGGATTTCAAGTGGATTCTTCAACAACTGAGCCACAAATTCAGTTCAGTTCAGTTCAATTCAGTACCTCAGTCCTGTCCAACCTTTGTGACCTCATGGACTGCAGTATGTCAGGCTTCCCTGTCCATAACTAACTCCAGAGCTTACTCAAACTCATGTCCATAGAGAGGTGATGCCATCCAACCATCTTATCCTCTGTCCTCCCCTTCTCCTCCTGCCTTCAATCTTTCTCAGCATCAGGGTCTTTTCCAATGAGTCAGTTCTTCACATAAGCTGGCCAAAGTATTGGAGTTTCAGCTTCAGCATCAGTCCTTCCAATGAATATTTGGGACTGATCCCCTTTAGGATGGACTGGTTGGATCTCTTTGCTGTCCAAGGGACTCTCAAGAGTCTTCTTCAACACCACAGCTCAAAAGCATCAGTTCTTCAGCCCCCAGCTTTCTTTCTTTCTTCTTAAAGCTGAGCCCCAAGAAAGTCTCCCCCCTCCAAAAAAAAAACTGTGGGAGCATGAGGCTGTTTGCCTGAATCTTCTGCTAATCTTCCTACCACCAGCTCAGCTGTGGTAGTTTTTCCAGGGCAGTACTAGCTGTGAAAACCAGTAACCTTGCTGCCATGAGTGGTTAACTTGATTTGGTGTAAAGGGTAAAAACTCATGGCTTATGGTGTCAGTAAAAGTATAATTAAAAAAAATAGGGAAAATCCATAGCTCTGCTAGCCTGTTAGTCCTGTTTGCATTGAGTGGCAGATCAGCTAGAAATTTAAGGGTAATACTTTGAAAATTAGAGAGCCATAAAAGAGTTAAATACTTTTTACACATCCTTGGAAGACAGGAAATCTCTGTATGCAGGTCATGGAAGATTTAAGAAGGTCCTGGGGAAAATAAAAGCCAGGGCAGATCTGAGAACTGTCTGAACTTTGAAAGTGCACCCCTTTCCACACTGCCCTAGTTGCAGAGTGGAAGCCTTACATTTTGAGCATAGACTTACACTTGAGCACACACTTGTCTCCATTGTTGGCTGATTCCTAAGTTACTCAGACACTGGGGAAGCTGATAGGAAATCATCAGTGGCCCCATATTGTCAGGGAGGCAGAGACTACAGCCAAGTCTAGGCAAGTTAATGCAAAACAAACCAAACCCTCTTAAGACCAAAAAGTTTCAGAATCCAGACTTTTTACAATCTATTATTTCATTACTCCATTTTTGAACTACAAAAAATATGACATGCAAAGAAATAGAAAAGTATGACCCAGACTCAGGGGGAGAAAAAAAAGCAGCCAGTAGAAACTAATTCCATGTTTAGTTTAAGACCCCTGATGTTGCTTTGTACCAACAAAGACTTCTAGGTCTCATATGTTAAAAGATTTTTAAAAAAAAATGATGTTTAAAGAATTAAAGGAAAATATAATGATGGTAACTACACAAATAAGACAGCTCTATAAATAAATAATCATTATAAAAAATAAGCTAATGGAAATTTTAATAGCTGACATGAAAAAACTATTAAATTATTTTAAACAGTTTATGAAATAGAATAATTAGTGAATTTGATTGATTTATTGAAATTATCTGATGTAAAAAATAAATTTAAAAATCTTGATAAAAATGGATAGAGCCTCAAAACATGTGGGACAACATGATAATTCCATCTGGGCATCTGTTAGGCCCTTCTTAACATTCAGAAAAATGTGAACATTCTCTTCCTGACTATGTTGCTGCTGCTGAGTTGCTTCAGTCATGTCTGACTCTGTGCGACCCCATAGATGGCAGCCCACCAGGCTCTCCTGTCCCTGGGAGTCTCCAGGCAAGAACACTGCAGTGGGTTGCCATTTCCTTCTCCAATGCAGGAAAGTGAAAAGTGAAAGTGAAGTTGCTCAGTCAGGTCCGACTCTGCGACCCCATGGACTGCAGCCTACCAGGCTCCTCCGTCCATGGGATTTTCCAGACAAGAGTACTGGAGTGGGTTGCCATTGTCGTCTCTGTCCTGACTACGTTAGAGGCCACTTATCAGATATGGCTGCTAATTTCCAGATGACTTCTGCTGCAAGCCCTTCATCTTTTTGTGGTTATTTTAAAAGGAAGTTTAAAAATATGTTGCTATATTGATGCATTATTTAGAATTCCTTTTTAATGATCATTGTGTAAAAGTCTCACCATATGTTGTTTCTCATCAAACCACATTTACATTGCTTTTGCTTCACTTTGGCTCTGTTTTCAAAGGATATTTTAATTTTAGAGCAATTTTAGGCAAAGTTGAGAGGAGGGTACACGGGTGTCCTATACACCTTCTGCTTTCACACAAGCATAATTTCCCACACTATCAATATCATCAATATTCCCCACAAGAGTTGTGTATTTGTTTCAGTTGATGAACCTACATTGACATGACCTAATCACCCAAAGTCCATGGTTTACATTATGGTTTACTCTTGAAGTTTTACATTCTATTGATTTGGACAAACGTATCAATAATTATAGTATAAAAAGAGTATTTTCACTGTCCTAAAATCCCTCTGTGCTTCACCAATTTTCCCCTCCACAACTCCTGTCAACCACTAATTTTTTTTTTCTTGTCTCCATAGTCTTATCTTTTCCAGAATGTCATGTGGTTGGAATCATACAGTATGTGTAGCCTGTTGGTTTCATTCACTTAGAAATGTGCATTTAAGTTTCTTCCATATTTTTCATGGCTCAATAGATCATTTCTTTTTAGCACTGAATAATATTCAATACTGTGTTTTCCTCGTGGCTCAGTGGCAGAGAATTCTCCTGCCAGTGCAGGAGACGTGGGTTCGATTCCCGAGTTGGACAGATATCCTGGAGAAGGAAATGACAACCCATTCTTACATTCTTGCCTGGGAAATCTCATGTACAGAGGAGGCTGTCAGGCTACAGTCCATGGGATTGCAAAAGAATTGGGCACAACTTAGCAACTAAACAACAACAATAATATTCAATACTACACTTCCTGGATGTACTAAAATTTATTTATCCATTAACTTATTGAAGGACATTTTCATTGATTTCAATTTCTGACAACATTGAGTAAAGTTGCTATAAATATTCATGTATAAGTTTTTGTAGGTACATAAGTTTTTCAGCTCTTTTGTGTAGTTGCTGAGGAATGCAATTGCTTGATCATATAAGAATATGTTTAGTTTCTTTTCTGGTGCCTTGAGAAAGGAGAGTGGACAAAAGAGGGTATTTACCAAAAGGGCATCCACAGATCAATTTGAAATGACTGTGGTTGGGGAAAGGCTATATAAAGGGAGTGGAAACTATTTTTCCTATTTCTTTCCTAATAGGAATGTAGCTTTTCTGTTTTACTGTATGTAGTGTTTGCCTTCCTAAGTTTTTAAATCACCTAGAGAAAGGAAAATATCCATAGAATTAAAATATTTAATAATATATTCAATTTACTTTACTGAATATAAAATACACAATGTTAATTTTGTGTAGAAAGTTTTGAATTAGTATGCAAATAGCATTATAACCAGGAATTTAATGTTGCTTTTAAAAAATAAAGGAGAAGATTCTTTCCATCATGTTATGCAAGGAAGCACCAAATGAACTTTATTACAAAGTTTTCCTGTGGTCAAATTCGTGCTTAGCTTCCAGAAGTTCAACTTGAATATAAATAATAAACATAAAGTTTATTCTTTTTTTAAAAAAATCCACACTTACAAGATCAACAAAAATATTTTAAAGTCTGACAACGTGAAATATTAGAAAATAAACATTTCAAAAAAGAGCACTCATGCTCTACTTTAGGAATGTAAACAGTTATAAGCACTTGAAAAACAATAAGGCAATATCTAATTGATGAAAAAAAATCATTTACAGTGTTTTATAACCTCACGATTCCTCTCTGGGCTATGTAACTTGAAAAAACACCATATGCAGAGTCAGTAGGAATAGAAAATACTGGCACCAGCATTTCTGAGAGCACAAAATTGGAGCTAGCTAAAAATCATATCTGCAAAAGAAATGATGATCAAATTTTGATGAATTCCTTCTCATGTAACATTTTCCAGTAATGAAAATAAATTCATTAGACCTGCAAATATCAACAACCTTAGAGCTTACAAATGTAACAGTGAGTGAAAATGCAAGTTTCAGTAATGCACATACAGAACAATTCCATTTGCAAACGTTTAAAAATATGCAAAACAGAATAACACATTCTGGAGACATGCACACATGTGTGATAAAATGTAAAAGAAAAAAGGAATGAAAAATAGCATGTTTGGAAGAGAAGTTACCTCTAGGAGAAGGGAAAGCATGGGAGTGAGAATGGGCACACGAAAAGCTTCAACAATATTTGTTTTGCTTTGTTTATTAATCTGAATGGTTAATATGCAAATGTGTATTTTATTATTTTTATCTTTTGTAGACTGAAAGCAATTTATAAAATTTTTATGAAAGAAAAACTCTCTAGTCCAACCACACTAGGCCAATTTGAAACAGAGCTTACTTAAAATTACTAATAAAATTTCAGTTTATGTACAAAATTGAAAGTATTTTGAGGAACCCAAATTTTTCATGAAAGTCAAAAATTAAAATAATTTCTAATCTAGGGGGCGCCAAACACATAGCAAACTATTTTTACTTTATTGTTTCTTAGCAGCACTGCTTTAGCTGATAAATGGAAATTCCCACCACTCTCTGTCAGACCTCACAGAACTTCTGTGAGAAATTTTAGTGATATTGATGATCTTATTAAATATTTAGTGTTACTAGAATATGACCTGTTTTTTGTATCTTATAACATATCTTTTGTGACTTCATTAACTGGTAGGTGCTACTGAAGTCCTGAAAACCATGTACTAACAATGAGTAACTTTGGAACAGAATCTGGATGTAATAAAAGATTCTAAAGGAGACCAAGAATTGCTGTGATACTATTAAGAGAGTATGTTTCAAATTATTAGAGATAATGAGAAAATTAAAATTTAGCACTAATCTGTATACTATTTAGTTTACTAAAAATATTGTACAGAAATACAATAGAAGAGTATCAATAGCTTCCAAATTGCAATATGCTTCTTAATTCTTATAGTCATCCTCCCCTTCCACTTGACATTGACTCCCCTCCACTTCCATGACATTCGAATCCTAAGAAGGTCTGGCCCCATTAGACCTTCATTCCAGTAATGTAATGAACAGTTCCATCTGGGTAGAGGGAGTGTGCACCATGCATTCGTGACACTACCAATTCTTACTGCTTAAATCAGGGGTACTCAAATCTTAACTTGAATCAGAATTACCTACAAGGCTTGTTAAGACATAGATTGCAGGTGCCACCCCCAATGTTTTGATTTAATAGTCCAGGGAAAGAGAAGTTGCATTTCTAAGAAGTTCTCGATGATACTGCGCTGCTGCTTTAACCAAGGGCCCACAGCTATTTGTTCCATTCATCTACCTTTTCTGCACAATTTCTCTTGGCATTCAAGTTTGTGACTTTCAGTGCAGACTATACAGAAAATGCAAAAATTCATAAATAATTTACCTTTTTATTTTAATAGAACAGTTATCTCCATAGTAATGCTATTTCTGTTTATAAGCATTTTAATATACTTTCCATTATTCCCTATAATTCTGAGTAACAATCTGGGAGCAGGTTGCATAGGCTGTACATTACTTAGGTATGCAAGGAGGAGGAGGAAAGGATTAAGAACCCTTGGCTTCACAACGCTATTACTCTATAAGCAACAAGGGTCGGGTTGTATTTGGGAATTTGAACAAGTAATTGAAGTTCTTTTCCTCATGGGCAATTGGGGATAATAATACACCCTGTGTACACCACTGAAGAGATTAAAGATATGTACCCTTATTGGAACTCAGTACACTTTAGTTCACATTCCCCACCTCTCCTCTTCTCTGGGTGAAGTGAAGGGAATTTGGGAAAAAATCATAGACAGTATAATAGTTAAGGGGTATTTGGTCTTAGAGGACAAGGAAGATTGGGATTTGCCGATGTATTTATTTCCAAAATTTACATTTTACAGCCGCCTTCTGATAGAAATGAGGTACCCCCACCCCTGCGTCCCATGCCTCCAACCCCAAGATAGGTGAGGAAATTTGAAGACAAATGGTGACTCTCTTTAGATTGCAGTAGTCTCCAAGAAATGGAGTGTGTTCTAGTTCAGGACTGTCTGATAAAGCTATCAGTGATGCTGGAGAGGGTTTATACCTGTACTGTTAATACAGTCACAGGGGCTTCAGGCAGTTTTTGAGCACTTGAAATGTGGCTAGTGTGACTGAAGAACTGAATTTTAAGTAAATTTAAATTTAAGTATCTACATAGGGCATAGCAACTGTATTGGAAGTGCACATCTAGAGGTTAAGTTAAATTGGTTGTGTCTAGAATCAAATCCTGGTTCTTCTAGATCTAGGAGCTCATGCAAATTATTCCTCGAGTGCAACCCTACTCTACCCCCACCCCAACTTGCATGATGATCACGAGGAAGAAATAAGGTCATTAATGGAAAGTGTCAAGCTGAGTTACTATTAAGAAATGAGTTTATTAATGGAAAGTGTTCAGCAGGCTGTCTAGCACACAGGAAGTGCTCAATAAATATTGTCATCTAATCCTAATTGTTAGGTTGGATATAGATAAAGTTTCTTCTTCAAAGCTTTCTATGAAAGAAAAGTAAATAAATTCTGTGGAACTTTTTATTACCCAATAAGTTCTTTAGATTATAGGCAGTTGTCTGTGTGTGAAGATTTGAAGACTATCTGAGAGCTTCATCATCTAGACATTTTACAGATAATTAGAATAATTTTAACAATTTGATTCAGCACTTTGTGATTGATTTGAAAAAAATACTTGTATTAATATCTATAGATTTATGACAGAGGTTGATTCATGCCATAAAGCAGATTTTGCATGAGTTAATTTGAAGACAAGCCTGTTGACTCATAACTGCTGAGCTAGTGCCCTGCTAGGAAACATATATTGATTGCATAATATGAATCTGTGTTTTCTATCTTTTGATTCTATGCGTATGCGATCATATTTGACATTGAAGTGGATGGAGCAACTGTCCTGAGAGCAAGAGATGCTGAAGGGAATTTATCTCAGATCACTTGAATCATATGGAGAGAAGTAACTGTCAGTCTGTATGTCTTGGTTTCCTTATCTATCTCATGGAGAGACAAAATATACCACAGTGCTGTCTGCTTTTGAGAAATATGGAGGACATTAAATAAATCATGAGAAAGAGGTATGTGGAGCCTTAATGAAAATCAAGTGTATAATAGGAAAATAAGGTGCAACATATTTTATTCGGCTCTCCCGTGTGGCCATATGGATGGATTCTTCCCAAGAGAGAGCATAATCGTAGAGCATTTTAGTTGCAGATGTGAAACGAATATAGCTCCTAGCTGAATATTTTCCCTGGCTTTGTCCATATGAAGCACAGATGTTTTACAAATCATCTTTATAATAAGGCTAAGATAACCCAACTAGGTTTAAAAGTGATCACGTTTTTCAAATTAGGCAGTTTCCCAAGCAGTGTACTCTGGAAAGAGTTGGCTTCAGAAGGTGATTCCTGGCATAGACCCTGGGGCTCCCAATGAGCAATCTCAGAGAACCTGAGTGTAGCAGAGTCCATCTCCTGATATACAGAAAGCAGGTATGGTTCCCACACTTGGTGCCAGAGTTTCCTGAGTGGTGGCATGTCCTTTCACATGGGGAAAAGCATCAGACTTGGTGATGGACAGTTCAGTATATTAACACATATATATGGAATCTAGAAAAATAGTACTGATGAATCAGTTTGCAGGGAAAGAATGGAGATGCAGATGAAGAGAACAGACTTGTGGACACAGCGGGGAAAGGAGAGGGTGGAACAAATTGAGAAAGTAGCATTGACATGTAGACATTTTCATGTGTAAAATAAATAGCTAGTGGGAAGTGGCTGTGTAACACTGGGAGCCCAGCCTGGTGCTCTGTGACGACCTACAGGGGTGGGATAGGGTGCGAGGAGAGGAGGGAGGCACAGGAAGGAAGGGATATATATGTAGTTATGACTGATCTGCGTTGTTGTATGGCAGAACCCCACACAACATTGTAAAGCAATTTTCCTCCAATTAAAAAAACAAAACCCTATTAACAGTTTCTAGCTCCTGTTTTCATGAGTCATAAATGTACTAAGACCGGGGGTTTCTAGGTCCAGCTATGGAGGGCCTCCAGTGAACCAGCCACACTTGGGACTACTGGTGCCATGCAGATGTGCAGGAGTTAAAGCACCTTATCAATCCGTCTTCCCAGCAGCATCTTAACTCCCAAGAACGTCGTCTGGTGTTGGCGTAAGCAGTAGCCACAGCCTGAGTTCAGTGTCAGGTTACTTTGGTACTACCGACTTTTACAGTATTGCACCTTCCTCCTGAGCTCTCATTTCCATTAAATAAGCGACTCCCTTGCACTTGAGAAAGGAGCACAGAGTTGTTAAAATGATTGGTGCTAAGAATATCTATACTTTGGAAACAGAAGTTTTCTCCCTTGACAACAAGAATTGTGATCTTGTACCAGCATACTAAGAACCTAACAGTCCCAAAACAACATATTTGGAATCACTCAGTAGAACCTTTACCTGCAGACTGATGCTAGTCCAGTCTGAGGGTGGTTTGGAGAATCGGGTGCATCTATTCTGACCCCCTGGCTGGATCAAATATGGTGCCCAGGCCAGCATATCCAATCATGTGGTCCACTTCCCCAGGTTTTCTGGGGCTGACTGCTTGAACATAAGCACGTGATCACTGAAGTGTGTGCACACAGACATACACTTGCCTACTTGCTAAAAAAGAGAAGCCATACACTTGCAGTTTTGAGAACCATAGGAAAAAAAATCACCCCCCCCCCCCCAAGTTAAAGGTCTTCAGAAAGGCAGCAGCAGGTCTCTGCCAAATAGGAACCTGCACAGGAACTTGTCTCAAGATCTACATGCAAGTTAATGGTGAATCTAGGTTCACCCCAAACTGAGGACTTTCCCAAACAAAAGAGTAAACTCTCACATGGGCATTTCAGAAGCAGGAAGCAAATTTGAACTTCTTAAAGGAATTTCGGGTCTCAACTTGTTCACTTTGCAAAAGAGCTTGTAGTTAGTTTCACACCTTCACATAATTCATGTACATGATTGAATTGATAAACCAAATTTGCTCAAGGTCATCTAGCTTTGGGCAGAAAAAGTCATTTGACTCCAAATCCAAAGAGCTTTTCCCCCCACTTTGCAACATGCCTTGTAGATTGTGCTGATCACTCGTCTGATTTCCTCATTAAGATTCATGATCTGATGATGTCAGAGCTGGAAGGTCCTAACTGAATCTCCTTCCAGCTTCCCCTCATTTTATAGAGAGGACTAGAGTCCCGAGGGATCCTGTGGTTTGGGCAAGTTCACAGAAGAATGGCCAGATTGCTGGTCCAGGAACCCAGAGTTCAGGTCTCTGACTTGTCTTAAGCCATCTCTACTCATAGTCATTTTAACTTTTATTTTCTGGAAAAATACAATAAGGTCAAACTTGCCAAAAGTCTATCCCTTCAGGGGAACTTTGTTTCTCCAAAGTGATAAGAGTATCAGTTTGCAACAGGCATTTGACATGCAGAGGCCCTGAAGATCCAGTGAGATTATTAGAGAACATGAAATTTTATTTCTTGTTAAGAATTCTTTTTTTAAATCTTACCAACAGGAAATTAAATTTTGCTGACCAGTTCAGGGTCCCAAACCAGACAGACTCCCTTAATAAGAGGAATGTGAGTGAACAATGATGCTAAAGCATATGATCAGTCCAAGTTCAATGCATGAAGCAGAGAACTCAAAACCAGTGCACTGGGACAACCCAGAGGGATGGGATGGGGACAGAGGTATGAGGGGGGTTCAGGACGGGTGGACACGTGTATAACTGTGGCTGATTCATGTCAATGTATGGCAAAAACTACCACAATATTGTAAAGTAATTAGCCTCCAATTAAAATTAATAAATTAATTTTGAAAAGATGCTATAGATAATGTTAAAAATACATAGTAAGGGATCTCTCTGTTCAGTCTGGTGGTTAAGACTGTGCACCCTTAATGCTGGGAGCGTGTGTTCGATACCTGATCAGGGAACTAAGATCCCACACTGACTCATGGGGTGGACAAAGAAAAAAAAAGTTAAAATCATACTGCTTTCCTTTAGTTAGAAACTTCTACAGGCTTAGGTGAGAAAAACGGGACTGGAGCAAAGGAATAAACTCTCTACGGTCTGGCTGGACTTATGCGTGGCAGTTCTGTGCTTTCAAAGTATCTGACAAGCGACAAAAAGTACACCGCTCTGTAGGTGAGGCACTGGCCTGGGTATCTTCAAAAGTTCACCGCTGTGAAGTTCACATGCAACCAGTGTGGACATTCACCTGGCCAGATTCCCCTCTGTTGTTTTGATTTATCACACTTGTTATGGGTCCTGCTACAGGCTGGGATCTGTGGTGCTTGCTGAAGACAGACAGATGAACCCCACAAGGTTATAACAGGTTGCTGTGGTTGAACAAATGATGTAGTTTATAGGACAGAAAGAGATGGTTGTGACAACTTCTCAAATCCACTCTTCCAGACTTGAGGTCTACTGAGTCATCTGTCTATTGTATTTGGCTCCTTCTAGAACCAGGGCTTTGCAGTTATTTCTTTTCCCTGTTCTGCCACAAGAAGGTGCCCTAGCATCAGCTAGACCCATGTCCAATGACTGACTCGGCTGCCTTAGTTCCCTCTTTTGTAAATTATGGCACTACTAGTATCAGTATTGAGGTTTCTTGTGGGGATGAAAGTGCCCAGCCAACTGCTGGTGAATGAAAGAAAACATGTTCAAACATCAGCTAATTTTAATCCAGAGGTCTCGTTAAATGGTCCCGTTCTCCTCACTGCTCAGAAGGATCCAGAACACACTAAGTCACCTTCCTTTCTATAGTTTGACTTTCTCTTCTTTAAGGGATCCGTCAGGATCCTTGTTCAACTGTGTCATCCTCTTGGATGAGAACATCGTCTGGTTTCTGAAAGCTCCACGGATCTGGAGACATTTCCAGTTTAAAGTCTGGAGGCCTGGACGTTTGCATGGGGGGGCAGGGGTAGGAGGTGGGGTTGGAATTACAGCAGATTGTATTATCTTCTTAATCACAAGCATCATAGTTTGAAGGAGCCTTGATGTCACATTTCAATGCCCCACCACACAGAGTTCTCTGTGACAAATGATTAAATGATTTCCTTTAAAAATTAACAGGAAAGATTGCTTATTTCACAAAGTAAACTCATGCCATGGTTGAGCAATTCTAAGTGTTCTTTTTTTAAAAAAAAAAAAGTCCTTTGTGTTGAGTAAAATCTGTCCCTCCATAGAATTTCTCCTTTGATATTAGTTCTTCCCTCTTACTTCCAAAGATAATGCTGACCTCAGACTAACAAATGAGCTCTGTCTTGGTTTCTACTGATTTGGCAATGATTGTCAGGAGTGTGATGAAGAAGGCAAGGAGGCTACCTCGTGGTTCTGAGGGAGACAGAAACGGGGGCCCTGCACCACGTCTGGCCACAAGGATAGGGGAGGGCAGGGCACGAACGTGATTCACTGGCTAATCGTGGTCTAACTCCCCTGCCATGGAGCAATACTTTGGCTATCTGTCCTCATGTTTTCTGAGTACTTTATTTTCAAAGTTAAGCATTTAGATTTTCTTCATGCCCTGTTTCTGTGGATTTATCAGCTTATTGGGTTTTTTTTTTGGGGGGGGGATTAACATATCAATCTCAGCCTAGGTCTGACTAGTGCAGGTAAAAAGCAGTTGTTCTGTCTTCCTTTTCCTCAGGGAAGTCCTCATCCATAATGTTTGACACTGTGTTGGGAGGGATTTCCCTGGTGGGGTCGCAAAGTCGGACACAACTGAGTGACTAACACTTCGTTTCTGTGTTGGGATAGTCCCACTACCTCGTGGAATCCCACCATCTTGTATTCAGACTCTCAGTTCAGTCCTCGGGCCCCATCTTGTACTGGTTCTGTCATCAGCTGTGTCGTCTCCCACCCACTCCCACTTTGACGTGTCTGCAGCCTGGTGTTAGCATTCTTGCCCAAGCCACTGAGAAGTTGCAAGGTTTATCTTCTGGGCTTTCCAACAGCACCTCCTCCTCACACCATACATTTCACAAAACTCTTCCAGTCCGAACTAACATCATCTGAAGATTCCAGTCAATGTCTTGGTACATTCTAACCCCTCTTGTGGTGTCTGCATATCAAAATGAAAGGGTGCTGAGTGCCCTGATGTCGTCATTTCAGGCAGCACCACAAGAATTGAAAGGCACTGAAATCAGGGGAAGACTGGTTCGGGCGAAGGACACGGTCAGTTTGGAACAGAGCTGAGAAAGCTTATGTGCCAAGTTTTAAGTCCCAACAGCGTGCTGAAATGTGTCTAAGAGCAGTGGGCAGACATACCAGGTTCTGAAGATGAATCATGGGGGCCTAAATGGTCTTCTGCTGAGATGGTCCTCCCAAGTCTTTACTGACAGCTCTCAGTTCCCCTGTGTGTGCGTAGGTGGGTGGCAGGGAATCTTAGAGCACCCTTAACCCCTGGAGACCTGGCCTAAGTGGCCTCTGTAATTCTGCAGGACGATGTTGCTGTGATGGGCCCACTCACATCCTGTTTTGTATCACACAGTAACTGAACAGGGCTCCAAGTCCATCTACCAGCAGAAGGGGCTTGGAGCCTCAGGTGCTGCAGGATTCCCACCCTTCCCCGAGGAGCTGCTTGGCAAGGGATTGTCAGTCTTCCTCTTTGTGAACCCGAATAAACCTACCCTAATAGTCTACATGACTATTGGGTGCTCAATTGCTTCAGTAGTGTCTGACTCTTTGTGACCCCAGGGACTGTAGCCTACCAGGCTCCTCTGTTCATGGGGATTCTCCAGGCAAGAATACTGGAGTGGGTTGCCATTTCCTCCTCCAGGGGATCTTCCCAAACCAGGGATCCAAGCAGCATCTCCTGCATTGCAGGTGAACTCTTTACCCACTGAACCACCTGAGAAGCCCCTAATAGTCTACATTTTATTTCAATGATAGTTTTAGCCACAAGAAGAAATGAAGTCTTAGATTAACAACAGAGGAAACTATTTTTGAATTATTTCTAACTCATGAAGCACTGGCTTCTGGAAAGCTACATGCCACAGGTTCAATTCTATAACCAGTGTCATTGAAGATAAGAGTGTGGTGTAAACAGATAACTGTTTTCTGAAAATTAGGAGGCCTGGAGTTTAATCTTACCACAAAAAGTTAGCAGCAATCTAGAGCCCAGGCCCCAAGCCTGAAGCTAAAGAGAAGAGTGGTCCAGACAAGCTGAATGGGTGGCTGACCGAGATTAGAAACTAAAGTAAGCACCGTGCCAAGTCACACCAAGTGTTTCAGGGCTGGGACTATGGCAAGTCCATGACCTTGTTGGCTATGATATTCCTATTGCTGGTGACTTACAAAGCCCCTTCCTCACTAGTGGGATAGACCTTAGATGTCACAGAGTTGGGCTTGCCTTTCATTGTGTGACTCTAGCAAAGTCACTAAACCTCTCCAAGTCACAGTCAACTCAATTGGAAAGTAAGAAGGATGGGTCAAAAATTGTATTCCCTCTGCATTCCTAAAATGACTAATTCTTTGAAAAGACCATTCAAGTATATTAGCATGCCAAAGACATATATTCAAGTAAAACTTAATTAAAATATAATACGAAGTCACAATGGAATTTCTTCTGATGCCTAATTCAGTTGCTTCTTGGCTCATCTAGTCTCAGCAGAGCACTGAAGTAATTCAGGCAATCCACATAGTGCAATGCAGCTGAGAATCAAAACCATGGCTTCCTTCAATCCTTATGAAATCACTGCTTACTGTGGGGACGCTTCCCATGGCCAATGCATACCACTGTGGATGGCAAGGAAAGCGTGTTTAGGGGCCATGGAGGATTTTTCCCAGAAATCAAAATAATTCATCTTGGAACACTCCTCTGAAAGAAATTTGGGGTGTTCAGAGTAAAAGCCAATTTTGGCCAAAGGATAGTCAAAAATCTGTCTGGGACCAGAAATGAAACTGTCCTGAGATCTGGGCGGGAGCAGAGAGTCCCTGTTCTGCCTGCTTCTTCCTTCTCTTCTAATGAAATTAAGATATTCTCTTGGAATGGCAGGTAGAGCCTGGCCCAATGCAGAGGGTCATGAGCATAGAACTAAAGACATACCAGAATTCAAAACATTCTTGGACAGAAGACCACAACCTCCTTCCATCAGGGACAGGGAATAAAAATCCCAGGGAGGCTGCAGAGCAGTAGCAGAGTCGCGGGGCCAGAGCTAAGAGGGGAGCACCCTTATACCTAGGAGAGATTTCTGAGGACATTGGAACAATGTTGCTTGGACGTGGAGTGGAATCAGACTAGAAGCCCTTAACACAGGCAGGTCAGGAATAGTATTTCCCCTTAGACATTTCTATCTGCTTAAAAGTAACTGTCCTTCTAAACTCTATTCTTTAGTTTAATTTTTCTGATAAAAATACATCTTCAATGAAGAAAAAGTCAATATTACATAAAACCTGCTAGAAAAAAATATAATCATCTCAAAGCCTAATAGGGAAAAAGTGCTTTAGGATACAGTATTATGGATATTCTTCGAGGAGATTTGGAAATTGTGTACTATTGCATTTTTTAACTAGAATACAGCCTGTCATATTTTTCAATATATTCTATTTTTATTTGTGTTACTCAATAATGATTAAAATTTCTCAGATATACATCCTACACTCTCCTCTTTATACTCATCCCAAGTCCCTTCTTTCTTCTTTGTTCCTTCTCCTTTCTGTTTTAACATGTATCTTCATTATAGGGTTTTTCTTTTTTTTTTTTTTTTTAGGGTTTTTCTTATTGAATATTTCTGATGCATTCAGACTCTCAGGAATTTTGTATGTTTGTTGTATGTAGCCACCAAGGTGAATTTTATTATTAACTAAAAGTTCTCAGTTAATTATTATAGGTTTTTAGCATATGTGAATTATATATTTGTCTCCTTTCCAGTGATTACAACCTTTAAGTTTCCTGCCATATGCAGTGGCTAGAAATTTTTCTTAGGCATTATTATCTTGTCTTTAACTGAAATATCTCTAAAACTGTACCACTGTGTTGTACAATTGGTTTGAATATGGTTTTCACGTATTTGTGGCCAACTGAAAATACATATCCATTTATTCATAGTTTCTCTAAATTAAAAAATAGTTTTCAATCAGAAATGGGTATTAAATCTTAAATGCTTTCTTCAGAGCTAATGAAATAATTATATACTTTGTCTTCTTTAATTTCCTATTGTAATATATTATTTTACTTTTATATTAATCCAATCTTAAAATGTTGGGATAAGTGCTTTTAATAGAGTAGATTACTTTCTGTCACAAAAATTTCATATTCTGAGTGACTTAATGCAGTAAAGGGTTTCCTGCTTCCATTGTTCATCAAATGCTGGTTAATGAGGGACTCCGCTTCATACAGTCACTTAGGAGCCCAAGCTCTTGGTCGGAGGTGCCACCATCTTCTGGGGGGCATAGAGTCCTTTCTGTATCCCTTAACTCTAGCCAGTGGCAGAAAAGAAAGAGAGCTTGAAGGACAGAACCCCCACTCCTGTGGCTGGTGACACTCCCTACCACATTCACATTCTGCTGGTGAGAACTTGTCATGATTCCATCTAAGAAACATGATTCCATCTAAGATACATGATTCCACCTAAGATACAAAACAGGCTGGGAAATGTATTATAGCTGTGTGTACAGGTGGAAAAAGAAATGGAGTTTGATAAATGCATGGTGTAGTTTCTGGTACAACTTCACAGTATGTGTACTTCTTTGAATTATCTTCTGGGTTCTATTTCTAGTTATTCTAGTTAGAATATTCCACTGATTAAAAAACAGGATTGCTTAGTCTTTTTTCTCTGTCACATCTTTGTAAGATTTTGTTATTAGCTACGATTTGCAATGTTTTCCCTTCCCCTGCAATTTACTTTTCTATGCTCTGAAACACTGTACAAAGTATCTAAATTATTTACTTCAGAACTCTTTTTCTTTTCAGTTTTCTCTGTGTTGGAACTTTATATCCAGATTGAGATTAATATTCAAATGTTATCATTACATGTAATTATTTAACATAATATATTAGTATAATATCATTTTTAATAACCAACAGTTATTTAATAGACTTTCAACATATAATTGTTTACAGTGAGCTCTGGTTAGAAATGTGAGTTTCATCCTTTTCCACCAATATTTTTGTGAAGTTCTTATATAACCCCGGTACATGGGCTCATCTTCCAGTCAGCAGGTGCATCCTGCTTACATTATTTTCAAATTTGGGGTCTTTTCATAAACAAAAATGTAAGTTTCTTGCACAAGTAGACAATTTATCCAAGCATGCCGGTGTGCGAAGTTCTTTCAGCTGTGTCTGACTCTGTGTGAGCCCATGGACTGCAGCCTGTCAGGCTCCTCTGTCCGTGGAATTCTCCAGGCAAGAATACTGGAGTGGATTGCCACACCCTCATCCAGGGGAGCCCAAGGTCTCTTGCACTGGCAGGCAGATTATTTACCTCTACGCCACCTGGGAAGTCCCTTATCTAAGCATAGAGTCTTCTAATTCTTTTATCATTATTTTTCCTTTAAAACTGGACTCTTTTCTAATGTCTTTTTTTTAGAATTGCAAGCAGTTTGAAGCCAGCCTGAATTTTTGTTCCTTTAGAATTTTCTTCCCCTTTTCTACTCTCCTCCTCCTCCTGCTCCCACTTCCTTTCTCTCCCCCTTTTTCCCCCCTTGGCTTCTTCTTTTTGTCTTTCTTGGATGCTTCTGGTTTTTTTTATCCTCAAAATTAAAAGAAAATAAATGCTTAAGCACAGGATTATTTTAATTAATTTTGCTAGTACTTAGCGAACTTTTTCTAACTGAGGTTTCTTTACTTTAGTTCAGCTAAGTCGTCTTTGACTATTTCTCGTATTATTGCATTAACTGCATCTGCTTTGTTTTCTTTTTATGGGTTTCCTGTTAAATATATATTCAATCTTCTGGATCTTTCCCCCCTTTCTGTATTAATTGAATATAACAGAAAGTGCAACTTAAACTAGCTTAAATAATAAATCAAATATATTGGTTCTGCTTCTGAAGAATCCAGTGGGAGTTCACGCGTCAGGCAAGAAATAGGAAGAGTTCCCACCCTTGGCTCTGCGCCCCTCCTTGTGTTGCCTTCATCTCCAGACTGGTTTCTTGTGTGGTTTCAAGGTAGTTTCCAGCAGCATTCAGGGTTATAGTTGTTCTCATTCCCATCCAGACATACCTCTTCCCACAATCACTGAACAAAAATCCAGATCCCCCAGGTCAGGTAACCAAGAATCAAATGCTCAGCCCAGAAATAGTCACTGTGGAAGGAAAGGTGTGCATAGTGATGGGTACGCATTGTTCACACCACTCGGCTGCCCCGCAAGAGACAAATGTATCGTTTCCCTCAAAACTCTCTCATCTTTAGCCTAATTTCCATATTTTATCATTCTCTGATTTCTCAATAAATTTCTTAAGTTAATTCTCTCTTGGATTCTTTAAGTTCTCTGTGATCATGGTGGTGAAGGGAGTGAATCATGCTTCTATATAAATTAAATATATATCTCAGATTATATATAATAGGTACTGGTACAGGTCAGATCTTAGTGAGATTATGGCAGAAATTTCCCCATACAATCTTAAACAAGTTTCAGAAAAACATTTCATTATTTTCCATAACTGATCTAATCTTTCTCATAATTCCGTGCCCTGGTGAGTACTGAGGATGTTGGATAGGGTTACTTAAACATGCCATTTAGCAGCATCCAAATCTCTTCTTTTTCAAAATAGTCTGTTTGGGATAAATGTTGGTTTTCCTGTTTCCTCCCCTCCCCACTACTCTTCACAATGTGGTGTTTGGGTCTTGGGGGGCGGGTGACCCTGTGTCCTTGTGGCCCTAGCGGTGGCGTAGTTAGGGCTCTGTGTCTGCACATGGAGTCTGAATAAGTCTTTACATAGGCCTCCATCTTTGTCAAATCCCTGGTTTTGCTACCAGTGCCACCTGGCCTTCAAGGCTGTAAGAGTCAAAATTGCTAATGACAAAACTTGTTGCTATCTCTTTTGAATGATATCCCAACCTTGGCCTCCTCCCCTTTTCTAATCCCAGGACTCTTGAGTTCCATCTGCTCCACACTGCCCTCCCTAGGATTGCAGGAGCTACTGGACTGCAGCTGTGGGGAGCCACCACCATCACTGCTGGGCATTTCTCCAAGCACCTCCCTCGGCTAGTGCACTAGCTCTTTCACATCATTTTGGCCACATGTCCTGCCATTGGAGGGCTTCTCAGGTGGTGTCAGCAGTAAAGAACCTGCCTCCCGATGCAGGAGACATAAGAGAGTGGGGTTCGATCCCTGGGTTGGGAAGATCCTCTGGAGGAGGGCATGACAACCCTCTCCAGTATTCTTGTCTGGAGAACCCCATGGACAGAGGAGCCTGGTGGGCTACAGTCCATGGGGTCACACAGAGTCGAACATGACTGAAGTGACTTAGCACTCACGCATGCCTGCCAGAGGAAGAGTTTCTGCTTAGTAGAGTGCAGTTTCCTCCTCATACCCTATTCAAGGAGGTGGCTTAATACTCTTGTCATTCTCACGTTTCCTCAAACTCATCTAAATTTGTTAGGTCCTTCCCACAGATTTGGGCAGGGGGGGTGGGGGGTCAGGCGGGCATCCCACCTGTGGTACATCTCTTAAACTCACCTGCCTCCCACACTGTCCAGGGAAAGACGTGGGATTTCCAACATCTCTTTGAATACTGTCCATCATCTGTTGAGATCTCTCCACTCTGTGCTTATGATCTAATCACTGATTATTCTACCAGGTCTGACTTTGGGTAAAGAGTCACAAAACAGCCAGGAAAAAATTGGGGTTTCTATCCCCCAAACTGCTCACTGAAAAGGAGGAGGCTTTGCTTTCTGGGTTTCTGCGTAGATGTGCTGTTTGTTCTGGAATTCTCCCAAAGTAGATTTTACCCCTTTCCCTTCTAGCCAACACTTACTCCTCTGAGACAGGAGTTTTAGTTCTTCCCTGATGTCTTCTTTTAGAGAAGGGAAATTGGAGTCAGTCCTCTGCCTTTTCCAATCCAGACACATCTGTTCTATTTGTAGCAAAATGTTCTCTGCATAGATATGACTCTGTTTTATTGCCAGTGGTGGTGATGTCTATGTTTACATTCTGCTAATCCTTTCTATAGAAATCTGGAAATTGTGGATTGAGATATGTGGGTTCACATTACCATATAATCTCCAAATCTGAATGTATATAATAAATTGTAAAGCATGGAAAAATGCAATAAATAACCATTTTATCTTTCAAATGATTTTACCCTTTGTCTACAAAGATAACATTCTCCCACACTGTCAGAATGCCTGTTTTTCCAATAGTGTACTTTTTGAGCAGTTGAGTAATTCCTTGTGTGATTTCTCTTACGGCCAACAGTCTCATATGTTTAGCGAGTGGCAGCTGGAATGGGTGAGGACTCTGGGGCAGAATGTGGTGCTTTAGAGCCCAATGTTTAGACTGACATCTTTGCAGCACTAGGCCCCCCAGATTGTGTCTTCATGCATGCTAAGTCACTTCAGTTGTATCAGTTCTTTGTGACCCTATGTACTGTAGCCCACCAGGCTCCTCTGTCATGCGATTCTCCAGGCAAGAATACTGGAGTGGATTGCCATGCCCTCCTCCAGGGGATCTTCCCAACCCAGGGATCGAAGCTGTGTCTTGTACATCTCCTGGATTTTCAGGCGGATTCTTTACCACTGAGCAACCTGGGAAGCCTCAGATTGTTTCTGAGAACCCCACCTCCACCCCCTTATTTGGAAGTGTGTCATAACATTCAGGAGTATAATTGTTGTTAAATGCTCAGTCGTGTCCAACTCTTTGTGACCCCATGGACTGTATGTAGCATGTCAGGCTTCCCTGTCCTTCTGCATCTCCTGGAGCTTGCTTGAACTCATGTCCATTGAGTCAGAGTATAATATTTACAGTAAATAAATGTTTACAGGAGTATAATATTTACAGTAAATAGCTCCGATTGGGAGCACAAGCCACCACTCTTGCTAGCTGTATGACTCCTGGTAAAATATTTAACCTCTCTAAACTTCAGTTTCCCTCTCTATAAACTGTAAATGATAAGAACGTGTTCCTCCTTCTTACGGTAAAGCACATGGACTTGGCATACAGTAGGCAATCTGATTGTAGCAATCCATAGTACTACTGTGTTATAGGGCAGTAATAGGACTAATATTAGCAGTGAAAGTCCATGGACACCCATCTTTTCTTGCCAAAATCAAATTTATTAATACTGCCAAGCAGGCTAAGTATAACTGCATTCCACTGCAAATGATTCAAGGATAAGCAATGACTTCCTGAATACAAGCCTTCTTGAGAATTAGGAAGATGGAGATTCCCAAAGAAAGCCTTCTCTACCACTGGGTCGGTGGGGAGTCATTAAGCAGGAATTGGAGTGTTTCTTAAGGGGGACAGTTGACCTTCAACTTGCACTGGAATAACAGGACCCATTTATGGCAGACAATTGGCTGTTGCCCAAGTGGCCCGTGAAATGTATGGGCCAAACATTCATTTTACAGTCCTTTTAAAAGAGGGCTCCAAGTGTTGCAGGAGATCTTAAAGTCTAAGTTGTTACATGTGGAAGGGACCACCCATGCATGCATAGGGTTTCTCTTTTAGAAGCAGGAGCACGTTCCAAAAGCTGCACTTGGTATGTCTTACCAGCCCAGTGTTTCCAGGCAGTTAATATAAGCTATTTCTTGGACACTGGGCTTCACACTCATTTGTGTAAGCTGGAAATTTTTCATTTTCCTGTAAATGGAAGATCTTAAATAAAAAATCAGATATGGAATTTGTGGTTTTTGGAACCAGCCTCAGACAGAGGGCAAGATTTGAGCTTGGTGGTTATTGTGATAGTATCAGTAGTGCACCCAGTTGCAGAACTGGATTAAAAAGTCAGTTCTAGTGGAATGAAGACATAGAGAGAGCTGATTACTGTAGCAGCCCTGAGACTGTAGTGATGAAAGACAGTCTTCTCATGCTCAGTGGGTTCATGCCCTAGTTCCTAGGAAAAGTCATGTAAACCCATAGCCATCACTGATATCAGTCCTAATCAGTGGTTGGAACAGAGAGGAGAAGTCTACCACTCCTGGATAACAACCTTAGGGGAATGTCCTAGCGATGCTGAGGGTGTACTGGGTTTTGCCAGATAAATTGAATATCACTAAGATATGAATAATAAAACCTTATGAAAAGATGGCATCATTTTAAGAAAACAAGTATGTGCTATAATAACAAAGTTAAAATTATGTTAGCAAAAAACTATAATTGTCCACTATAATTGCTCTAATCATGTAATTGTTAATAATGAACATATTAAAGGAGCACTTTAACTCTCCTGTATATATTTGAAGGAGAGAACAGTGTCACTTCCTAGGAATGAAAATTAAAGCTTTCCCAGGTACCTTCCACAGGATTAGAGCAGAAAGACGTGTTTCTTATTTCCTCCCAAGGGGCACATGGATCACAATTCCCAACCAAGAAGGGCAATCACACTTGCTCCTAGAGTTGTGCTCTTGCCAAGATCAGGCATAAACAGGGCAGCCTTGAAACACTCAGAAAGACCTGCACTACAATGAGTCCAGGGACCACAAGCAAGGCAAAGATTGCCAAAGCACTTAGTATAGGAGTCAGAGACCTTGGGGTCAAGACCCAGGAACTTGGCTGTTACCCAAACTGATTCTTGCCAAGACAGTGGACTTCTCTACTCAACTTCCCTTAACTTCCACTGTAACCACCTTGAATATTGCTACTTTAAGTGGCCAGACCTTTCAACTGGACATTCCATCTAGATTTTTGAATGCTGTTTCCATTCAGTTTTAATCCTCTATATCCTTGTTTGTATTTTCTGTGCATATAAGAACTGAGACTATTTCTGAAAACATTTGCCATGTTTCAAGAGATAGCACTTTATTTGCACTGCCAGGCTGTACTTCATTTAAAAAGAGTCCCTTGTGAGAAGGCGAGGGTGAGATGATCTGAGAGAACAGCATCGAAACATGTATATTATCAAGTGTGAAACAGATCACCAGTCCAGGTTGGATGCATGAGGCAAGTGCTCGGGGCTGGTGCACTGGGATGACCCAGAGGGATGGGATGGGGAGGGAGGTGGGAGGGGGGTTCAGGATGGGGAACACAGGTAAATCTGTGGCTGATTCATGTCAATGTATGGCAAAAACCACTACAATATTGTAAAGTAATTAGCCTCCAACTAATAAAAATAATTGGGGGAAAAAAAGTGCCCCTTGTGCTAACAGAGGTTGACTTGGCCTTTCCTACTTCCACGGCCCACATCGGCAGGGAAGGATGTTACTCTGTTTCTGGATGTAACTTAGAAACTGTTGTTTCTAAGACACTTCTCCTTGGGATATTTTCTGTCTTTCCTCATCCCTTGGTGGAAACGGAAGGGTGGTCTTTATGTTCCTGGAGACTGGTAGTGATGCCAGGCAGATAGTAGGCCACCTGTGAATGCCAGGAAATGGGCCAGTCACAGAGCGGGCCAGTCCATATATTAGGCTGCTATTGGGGAACAGGAAGCATCAGGTTGGTTATTTCTGTTGACTTGAAGTAAATAGGCAGTCAGTAAAGATGGGATTATCTTGGGTCAGCAGAGAACTACAATTTGGGGTCTGCAACCATGGTGAGCCACATGCAAGTCCTCAAATGGCCAGGGAAGGAGAACTCTTTTATAGAGGAGAAAAGAAAGCTAGGAGAGCCAGAGTAAACATAGAGTTCATAAGTTTTCATCGGCTGAGCTCTTGCCAGGAAAGAAGAAGATTCTTTCTTCTTCCTGTTGGGCTCTGCTATCCTGGTAGGGCATGAGAGCTCTTCCTTCTGGTCTCCTGACTCTGCTTAATTGAGGTTTCTGTTTATTAATTTTTTATATCACTAAACCCTCCTTGAGATTTTTCCTGAATTTAAGGAGATGATTTTGATCATGCAACTCTTAACTGCAGAGAAATCTTTTAAGTATCAGATAACTTCCTATGAAGCACCACACTCCTGGGAGGGGATTTAGATACTCATCAGCCACATCTATACACCAGAGCCTACCCCTGGAGCTATATATGCATGTCTTATTTAATCTGCATTGTATCATTAAGTAGTGTTTTTATGACCATTTCATAGATGAGACTGGCCCAGACTGAAGTGATTCGACCCAGTTAGTAACTGGCAGAACCCAAGTAGGAATTGGGAATTTGGCTGCACTGCACTGCTTTTCTAGAGGCCTGTGGGTCTCCGGTGTGAAGGCAGTTCTGTAAACTAGAGATGCTCTAATGCATTCCCAGTAACCCTTGCACATGTCTTCCAATGTGAACAGGCACCTGGATCTCACTTGTCCAAAGCTGAAGTCATATTCTTCTCCTCAGGTTGTAATCTACATCTTTAATCAAATATCTGGTAAGTGGCAAAGCTGCAGTTTCTGAAACCAGACCATGTGGGTTTGGATCCTAGGTCCACCATTTACAGTGTGAGCTTGGGCAACTTACTCAATCACTCCATGCCTTAGTTTCCTCAACTGTAAAACAGTGATAAGTGCAGTGCCTACTTATAAGGTTGGGAGGCTGGAATGAGTTCATAGATATAAAGTGCTCGAAGCTGTGCATAATAAATACTATGAACACTGACTGTCATCATGACATGATCACTGTCACAAAGGTCATCATCAGCATGAAACCTCGTAAGATATTACTGAGTCCTTCCCACTCCTCACCCTATCCTTCTGGGACTGGACATTGTTGCTCTAAATGTTTCTTTCTCCCAAGGCCATTGCTGTCATCTTTGCTATCTTGAACCCATCTGTCTACAACTACTTCCTCTCTGCTTTTCTGTGACTAGCATCTTACCCTCCTATTCATCACCTACACCATTCACAGATATAAGTGCTCAAAGCTTTGCATAATAGAAGTCTTTCTACCATCAAATCTGAACATGTTATTTGCTTAAAGCAATGTCTCCCCAATGCCCAGATGCCTTGGTCTGGAATTTTCATTACCTCCTAATTTGACTCTTTCAGGGCTGTGTTTTGTCTTCTCACCCACCCTGTCATCTGTTCATCTCAGCCTCCTCCACCTTTGAAGATACTTGCAATTTCACGTTCCCAAAGGTACTGGTCTACTCTCTCTCCCAAATGCCATCCTTTTTTTCTACCTGGTAAAGGCCTACCCCTTGCCTTTGTCCTTAAAGAGCTATTGTGAGTTTTTCTTGGAAAACTTATGACTTGCACCCTGGCTCCTTCCCTGAAGAAAAACATCCAGGACATCACTCTTGACCTTCTTCTCAAAAATTCCCTCTTTGTTCCCCTCAGTTCTGTAAGTTTCTTCTGTATTTCTATATCCGCATCTTCAAATGGGGTCTGAAGTGGGTCTCACCTAGGAAAACTGCTTGGTAAATGTTGACTAAGTTTACATAACAGTTGGGGTTGCAATGGAGGACAAGCATCCTATCCTTTTTGTTTTTGGAGAAAGGCACAAGTGAAGAATACATCTGGGTCAATGTGTTTATGGTTATGGATTCAACAAATGTTCCAAATACAGGTTCCAAAGTAAAAGTTTCGCTTAAGTGGGTTCTAGCTATGCTGTCCTTTCTACCCTGCTTGCCTTAAAGTTTAAGCCAAGGTGTACATGCCTATAGGAAAATTCACTGTGAGCTTTGAACTCTTTTTAGTAAATTTTTCCACCATATTTTGTGGAAACACACCAGAAATCCGGAACACTTGGAATTAAGTCTTCAAAAGAACAGGAAATGTCCACTTTTAAAATACAAATACAGATAAATGGGCTTAAGCCTGAGGATTTTAACATAACTGAAAACACAAGCCCAAGAGACTCTGTGGTTTCCACACCTGGGAGAGCCGTCTCCCACCTACCTCAGCTAACACAGACTACTGGCACACGAGGGAATTTGTTTTGGATTTGTCTTCCAGTCCATTAAAAAAAAGTCATCTCAGAATAAGTGGGGCAGGGTAAGTAAAAGTGATCTCCGTTTCACATTTGGGTTTATAAACTGTTTGGGCTAAAAATCTTTAGGATTTCAGGTTGCAGGGCTGTTCTTTTCCAGCTGGTGCCCCTGGAGTCCAGTGGAGCCCGAAACTTGCTTGAGGGTCCCCTCTGCAGTCTCACCTTTGTACCCACTCAGCCCCCAAACCCCCAGCCCCAGCCCCATGGTTCCTGAGCAGAGACAGAATCTGGGCTCATTACTGTTTAGCCAGGGCTCCCTGGAGAGCCTGGGAGAATAAGTTCTTTTGTTTCCTCTGCAGCCAAAGCTCTCTTCACTTCCTGGTCGGGCTACTCCATCTGCAGAGTCACGCTTTGGGTCACTCCATGGGAAGCAGTGTTGAGATGCTCTTTAAGAGGAGGAGCTGTGGGAAGGAGCCTGGTAGCTTCAGCGGGGCCCCGTGCACGGAGTTGAGTTACATCCTGAGACAGAGTTGGGCCCAGAGCTTCAGGCTCTGCATCCATAATTGGAGCAGGGCATCAAAAACGAACCTACAGCCAGATGCAGAGGAACAGGCCAGTTGGCTGATCTTTTCCAAAACATCATCCATATAATAAGAGAGCAGCTGCTCCTGAGCCATTTCCCAGGCTGAAGGGTTGAGTAAGAATGATTTAATTCTGCAAATATTTATCGATGACCGCTACGTCTTGGGTCCTGCCCTATATGCTGTTGAAAAACATGCAGTGTGATTCCTACCCTTGGCAAGCTCAAAGTCTGGTGGGGGGGACAGATGTGTAAATGGGGAAATAGTACACAAAATGCTGGGCCTTCTCCCTGCATAATAAGCAAAATGTGATGGGAACGAAAGTGGAGGAGAGATGACCAGCAGAGATGAGGTCTGAGAAGTGGTTGAAGGCATGAATCGGATTAGGGAGAGAGATAGAGAGGATCACTAAGAGAGGGAGAGGAAATGAGAGCAAGGAGAGGAGCAAGGACCAACTTGGAGGGGAAAAGTAGGGTGGGAGCCATGTCCCTTAGGGCGGGATGTCCACCGGGGAGGGGAAGTGATGATATAAAAAGGAACTTGGGAGAGAAGAACTTGTACATTTGAAATTAAGAGAGTTTCCTCTAAGTTAAGACCCACTGTTCCAAAAAGAAAGTATATTCCCAGCTGCCTCTGACCTTGCCCTAAATCCTTAGGATAAGAGCGTACAATGCTCAACTTCTGGAATCAATTAACAGATAGCAGTAGCTGCTTTGCTTTTGTTTCAGGCTAATGATACCTGGTAACAGCGTTGTTTGTTTTAACGTGTTCTGTGGTGTTTTAACCAGGGGATTGATGGTGAAAACCACGGAAACCGAGAGACAGGACCAGCCCTGGACGTGCTTTTCTAGGCCCCTGGGGGAAGGGTCTCTTGACCCCTTCCCTTGCCTGACTCCTTCAGCCTGGCTCCAGTCTGTCCCTCGGTTTAGAAAGCTTTATCCAGGGGTCTGCTTTCATTTCCCACTGTCCAAAAGGGCAAATACTCGGCAGATTTCTGTCGACACCTGATTCATCCTGTACTTATAGAAGAGAAAGAGCTGTCACCAGGGGCTGTGGGAATGTAGACACAGTGGAGACCCAGAGATACAGGGCAACGGGCGGGGCAGGCCTGCATCAGGACAGCGGGCTTCCTTTCTCTGCAAAACACTGTGTACATGCCACTGCCCTCTATCAGCTGAAGGGAACTCCTTTCAGAAGCTGCTGGGACTGAGAATGGCCTAGAGCTCCCAGAATCTAAACCGCTCATGTGATAAGTAGGAAAACTGAGGCCTGAAGAAGTACAAAGTCAAATATGTTTATCTAATCTAGACATCTGGGGAAAAAAGTGTGGTGAAGTCACTGGAGGGACTGGATGAGCCAAAGGGGCTTGGAGAGGAATTCTATCTCTTAGAGCAGATTTTTATTAACATGGTCATGAGAGACTAATGGATATATTAGGAAAGTGAGGAATTGGGATGCCAGAGGCCAGAACACTAGCATCCTTGGATTGTATATTTTAATCTGTATAGTCAAGAGACATAGAAGGAAGCCATCAGGGCTTTGAAAGTGGTATTTCACTTAGGCAGGAGTCTGTCCACTACTCACCTGCCTCTCTCTAGTTAATTCCAACACATCCACTGGAGTGCCAACCAGATGGTATTCTGTAGGAAGCTTTCTGGAATGCTCCTACCTAGGTTAGCTTGCTTTATTGTTGGTGTTACAGAACCAAGTCCCTCTTCTTCAGAGAATGTATCCTAATTATAATTTTCACCGAATTATTTGATTAATGTTTGTGTCCTCCATTAAACTATAGGCTCCACAAGAGCTTGAACCATGTCTTCTTTGGCTCACTATTGAGCTCCCAATATAAGAGTTTCTGGCACCTGATTTGTTGAATAAATGAGTAAAATAATGAATAACATTGCTTGAGAATGAGTGGTTGGTAAGAGATTTAATTTGAAACTAGAAATTTGAAATAACTACTGAGAATAAGAGAAGAAATATGTTAAAAGCAAACAAAACAAGTTATAATCAAAATGCAAGGCACTGAATAAAACAGAGAACATGTTATGGTGATTTTGGTCTATAGTTGTGAGATTGTGCTAGCCATTCAATAGATATTTACTGAGAGTTTATAATGTGTCCAACTTCATGTGCATTATTGGGGGAAATGGATGGCTATGCCTCTCATGGAATTTCCAGTCTAATCATGATCTGTAGCCTTGGTGTAAGCTGAGGGGAGGGAGAGAGAGAAAAAAAAAGAAAGGGAGAGAGAAAAAGAAAGAAAGAGAAAGTCTAACTGGGAGAGCATGGAGAGAAAAACAACCTTGGGTTCTCTGTGAATTTAAACAATAGCTATAATAAAAGTGTGGGAGAAGGAGAGTAAGAAGGATACAAATGTGACACTGAATTTAAGATTTCAGCCATGAGGCATTTTTTATATGTTTGTCAGGTTTTGCCATTGGTATAGATGTCTGAAGTTGGATACAGCTGAGCAACAAAACGTTTGGTTAAGGTCAAGACATTGTGAGTTCCATGTGTTGGATCACCCCTCCAAATACTCATTGGGGTCACCCAGGATACAAAAGCTAAAACATCTCAAACAATTTTAAGCCCAATACTCAGTGACAAGATACCCTGATACATATCAAAATATAAGTGGGTGGAGACAAACCATCAGTTGTAACAAGATTCTCATGGTCTTAAAATGTCATAGGAGATAGTGGAGGGAGGACAAAGGGGTATTTGGCTACACTGATAAGTTGTTGTTGTTTAGTCTCTAAGTCATGTCTGACTCTTTGTGACCCCATGGACTGTAACCCTCCAGCCTCTTCTGTCCATGGGATTTCCCAGGCAAAATACTGGAGTGGTTTGCCACTTCCTTCTCCAGGGGATCTTCCCAACCCAGCAATCAAGCCCACATCTCCTGCATTGGCAGGTGGATTCTTTACCACTGACCCACCAGGGAAGGCCACATTTATGAGTAGAGAATCTCTAAAGTATAAAGAGTTGCAACTGATCATCTAATAGGTTATTATGAAGCCACCAGACATCACTGGAAGGGTCTTTTGCAGGCTTTAATCTGAGGATGAGTACAGGGGCCATAATAGTGTCAGATGGTTTGTGGAGGGTTCTGGGCCCTGTTGATTCTCAAGACAACCCAAAAAGACTCATTTCTGGGATGAAACTTGAAAGAAAGTGAAAAGTGAAATCGTTCAGTCATATCCGACTTTTGCGACCCCATGGACTGTAGCCTACTAGGCTTCTCTGTCCATGGGATTTTCCAGGCAAGGGTACTGGAGTGGTTTGCCATTTCCTTTCTCCAGGAGATCTTCCTGACTCAGGAATTGAACCCAGGTCTCCTGCATTGCAGACAGACACTTTACCCTCTGAGCCACCAGAGAAACCCTTGTTCAGGGGTGAAACTTGAACTGAGGAGAAAATACTAGGAGTAAGATCCAAATTGAGCACCGCAGGGTCAACAGGAGCAAATGAAAGAGAAGCCCTGTAAAGAAGGGAGGGTAAGACCAGCAGGCCTTTTTATGGGGTCAGCAAAATATTGATCTGGAAACCTGACAAGGACATTGTAAGTTAGGAAAACTACAGACTAATCACTTCATAAGCATACATGCATAAGTCCTTCAATAAATATTAGCAAATCAAATACAATAATATGTAAAAATAATAGTACATTATGACTAAGTGAACTATTCTCAGTATGCAAGCTTGGTCTATACAATGTAGACATATATGATTGTACATATACATATATGAATTACAATCATATATATGTGTGATTCTAAAATTCATACAAAAATCTGAAGAATCTGGAATATGCACAACAATCTTGGAGAAGACAAGTCAAATTGGAGAACTTACCCTATCAGATATCACAAGATATTATAAATCTATTAATGGTGCAAAAAAGACAAACTGAACAGCAAAATGTCACAGAGCATGCAAAATCAAACTCATACATCAGTGACAAAAGTGATAGTGCAGTTTATTGAAAGAAACGATGGCCTTGTCATTAAAAGGTGCTCGGTTAACAAAATATTAGTAGGCAAAAAATAATGGAAGTAGACCACTCTTTTCACCTAACAAAAATGTAAATTCCAGATAGATTTTGGATTTAAATGTGAAGTGTAAAACAATAAAGCTATTTGAGGAGAATATAAAATGTATTTGAGAGCTTGGGATAAAAAAAGGTATTGGGTTTTTTTTCACCCTAAAAATAATAACACAAACACCACTGACCATGAAAGAAAAGAAATGATAAGTCAATCTATATTAAGATTTAAGAGATTTTGTTTTTAAAAGTCAAGTTTTAGAGTAGGAGGAGATATTTATAACACATATGTCCAACAAGTAACTGCATCCAAAATGTATTTTTAAATATCACATAAATTAATAACATACAACAATTTTTATTATAATTTTCAAATGCTAGCACTTAGAAATCCACTTGGCTCACATATTGATTTATTTACTTGGACCTCAGTTGCACAGAAATGGGTAATCCCTGGTCCCTAACACATCACCATAATGCATGGCTTTCCTTTATTCAATTAATCCTTTAATTATATTATAATATAATACACCCAGGAACTAACCACCCTTTAAGAAGAATAAACATTTTGAATTTAAACTACATCAAGCCATATTTTCTCCCTTTTCCCAACTCCTTGCTCCCTTTAACCCAGGTTAACCACCATCCTGAATATCATGTCTTAACTAATTTCCTGTTTATTTGCTCTTATTACATCAATATATATTTTGAAAACTAAATGTATAGTTTTGTTTTAATTACTTATAATTTTAAGAAGAACATTATGCTGTAATTTTGAAGCATTTTTATCATTTAATATTATTTAGCTTCATCCAAACTTTTTCTTTCACTGTTATCAGTTTTGACTGCTGTGTAATATCCTATTGCATGATTATTCGAAATTTTGTTCATCTTCTTTTCTATTTATGAGCATTATGTTGGTTCCAATTTCTGTAATAAGTGTTCTTATATGTGTCACCTATGGTATATATGTGTGTGTGTATATATATATATATATGTTTTTCTTTTGGATTTATACCATTAGATTTTACTGGGTCACAGTGTTTGTGAATAGTCATCTGTATATTTGGTCACAATTGTCTGTTCATTGTAAAGTTTTTCCAAATTATTTAACTTATCATATTTTATGAATTCTAATTCACATTAAATGGGAAATAGAAGCTTAGGTTATTTTCCTTATCAAACCTACATTCCTTGAAGCCACATTATTATAATGGCTTTAATCTCTTGCAAATTGGATGTCGTAAGCTGAGTGCAGTTAAGGGGATCCTTTCTAATTACAGGAAGGAACTTCTTTCCTTCAACACTGCAACCTGACTTGTGACAAATCTCTAGTATACGTTATGTAAATGACTAACAAGTCATTTGTACTAACTGAATGTACAAATCTTAGTAAGCTTGTTTCAAAATTTGCAAGCATCTAGTGTCAATCAAAACTGAAGATAAAGCACTAATGAATATTGAATTCTCATGCTTTAGGTTTACTTCCTTTATAGAGTTTTTGATTCTCTACTACTTTTACCATATTATTTCATTCAAATTTCCTACATGCTAACTTAATTTGTGTAATTGAGATAAAATTGCAATATGTGATTGTGTACTCACAATCACATATTGTGAAAGTGAAAGTGTAGTCACTTAGTCGTGTCTGACTCTTTGTGGCCCCATGGACTCTAGCCTGCAAGGCTGCTCTGTCTGTTGAATTCTCTAAGCAAAAATACTAGAGTGGGTTGCCATGCCATTTTCCAGGGAATATTCATAATCCAGGGATCTAACCTGGGTCTCCCATATTGCACCAGATTCTTTACCAGCTGAGTCACAAGGGAAGCCCATATATATACAAATATAAAATATACATTAAAATTTTTTTTAATTAAAAAATTTTTTTCCCACATTTAAAATTCTCTGAAACAGGAATAGTGTACAATCAATAGTATAGCATGGTTTAATTGTCAGTATTCTTTCATTCTAAATTATACATAAAATAGTGACTTAAACTCAACAAGTGTCTTAGATTTGATAAATATGATAATTTTCACCAAAACAACTCTTTTCACATATGTATTTTATCATCCTCATACTTCATCAATTTACAAAATGTTAGAGTCTATAATTAAAATAACAAATACAACTGGCAAAAATGAGTGTGGGGGAAAAGACAGCAGAGTCTTGGAAAGCACATACAGAATTGGTGGCAGGAGCAGAGACAAGCAGTGAAGAGAGGTGCTTCCAGGCAGTGCTTACCTCCTATGGGCATCTGCCAGGATGCACTATGCAGAGAAGGGAGAAAGACCATCTGTCAGTGAAACGAGACTGGTGAGGAGAGTTTCCATGAACATCCTTCACTGGGGCTTTTACCAACACAAATCTGTGAAATATCCCTTTTCATAATTGGTCAGAGCAATTAGCAGACCAGGTGCAGTGGCAGGCAACTCTTTTTGCAGAGGGACTTCTGGTCCTCACTGGACTATTTCAATGAGCTTAGATCTGTAACAAATCCTCTCCCCAGCAAAACACTTTTACTTCCTAGTTCATTCCTCCAAAAACCAAGAAGAGCAATAAAATAACATCAAAGAAAGGGATACTACTGGATTTTCTGTGAAAATTTATTTTTCTTCTTTAAAACAAAAAATTCAGAGGGGTTTCCATTGCCTTGGCTTTCCATTCTTAAACATTGTGGGGACTTCCTTGGTGGCACGGTGGATAGAAATTCACCTGCCAATGTGGGTGACATAAATTTGATTCTTGGTCCAGGAAGACTCCACATGCCGAGCAGTGATTAAGTCCATGCGCCACAACTACTGAGCCCAAGACCTAGCCTGCGAGCTGCAACTGCTGAAGACCATGTGCCCTAGAATCTGTGCTCTGCAACAAGAGAAGCCCCACAGTGAGAAGCCCATGCATCACAACAAACTGTAGCCGCTGCTCACTGCAACTAGAGAAAGCCCACACAAAGCTACAAAGACCCAGTGCAGCCAGAAAATAAATACAAATAAATAAATGAAATTTTTATTTTTATAAAAAGAAGAAAAAACATCATGATTTTCAAAGAACTGGGGCAATATGAGTAGGCTTACAATTCTGCGTATCTGTCGTTCTGAGATGAACATTTCAAACTTCCAATCTGAGGATTTAAGCTTAGTTTGTAATTCCCAAATCAGAAAGGCAGCATTGTGCTTAAGAATGTGCACTCAGGAATAAGAGAGACCTCTTAATCTCCTCGGCTCTACCACTTACACCCTGGGCCTGGGTGTCCTCTCTCTGTGCCAGCCTCCTAGGATTGTTGCAGGGATTGAACATCATCATTCTGGCAAGGTGCTCATTGTGCCTGCATGCAATAAGCACCTAATAGATGTCACCATCATTATCTTTATTCACTGTTTGAAGACAGCAGTGAGGTGGGGGCGTTAGCCTCTCATGCTCCAAAAACAAATTTGCTTTCACAATGATGAGGAGCAAAACAAGGAGGTCTGGTATGCTGCTAACACTTTTCCTGTACTCTTCAAGTTCTTTTTTCTAGGAATAGATGCAGAAAGAATAGGGAAGATGTCATTTGGCAAATAACCTCTCCTCCAGTTTTGTTTTATTATTATTTTCCTTCAGGCCTCACATCAAAAAATGGGGAAAATTATTTTATAAAACTTCTTAGCTCAAAAAATTAAAACCACATTTCTCTGTCTGTGGCCTCTGACTTCTCTGAGCAGATGGCTTTGGCAGAACTCCCTGCCTCCACACCAGGATCAGCGCACTCTCCTCCTTGCATTGATCACTGGGACCTACAGCAACATACCAGCAGAGCTGAGAGCCAAGGCTGAGCAGGGAGGCCCAGGGCCCATGTGCAGACACGGATTCATTCAAGCTGGAATAAAATATTGCCGTCGCTGGTCATTTTCAAATAGGTGTTCTGCAAATTTAAATCACAGGATTCAAGAAAAGGCACTGAAATGAATTATAAGAGTCACTTAAGATGTAATCGCACTGTCATTTAAAATATATATATATATTTTATTATTCAGCCCTTACAATGATAATCTAATGGACCATTGTTAGAGTGCCTCACTTAACAAGTGAAGGAATAGAGGCTTAGAAAAGTTGGATGAGTTATCCAAAAATACAGAGTAATCTAGGTGCAGAGCTACTATTTGAAACAACTGTTTAAGTGTCTGGTCTTCCAAGACCCTGGGTCTTGCGTTAGAAGGGATCTGAGTTACGTCACTTAGAGTTCGACTTTTGACTACTTCGTTCTTAGGAATACAAAAAATTTAGTGATCCTACATGGAACTGCAAAGGAATGGAAGGAAGGGAGGGAGGGAAGGAGGGAGGGAGAAAGAAAAGAGAAGGAAATAAAAAGATGCCTTTGGCATCTATGTCTTCACTAAAGAAACATCTGTGTATTCCCTTAAATCAAGAGAATGGATCTAGCTTTTTATCCTAAATTATCTGGAAGACACAGTACAGGTTTTACAGAGCATAACAGACAGAAAACCTTCACTTAAGTCTTATTTAGACACCTCATCTTTTCCCTGAAAATTTAACTTCAGACAGTTGCAGAACAACTGCCCTTCTTCCTTCCCTTGAGTCCTCTGACAGCCCCACTTGACTCTCCACTTTCCGTCCTGCAGTGGGCTCCTCAGAAGTCTGGGTTCCACACTGTGCTTCTCCAGCCGCTAACTGAAGTGAATAAAATTTTCTGTCATTTTACATGTAAGGCCAACTGCTCCCTTAAAAAGGGAGCATAAAAAAGAGGAGCTTCATGAAAGAGTAAGTATGGTTGGAAAAAAATGGAATTGCAAGTAGAATCTCGGAAAAGAGATGAGGCACCAGAAGACACATGGGCTGCCAGAAAGGGCTAACTGAGATAAATGAGCTCACACAGAATGGATGACCATGGCTGTGGCCCAGAAGACATAAAATCATCTAGGAAGATGAATGGGAGGGAGTGGGAAAGGCAGTTCCTTCCACCATCACTTCTATGTCTTCTATTTACTCGAATCAGTGGATGGAGTAAATGCATTTAGAGTTTAAAGAACAAGGTACTAGGATGTGTGGGCCTGTTCAGCACCCTGGAAATGGCCCTTTTTGGAAGAACATGAGGACCACAGGGTTTAGGGGGCCTTTTGGGGAACCATGGTAATTGGGAAGCTCTGTAATACCCAGCATTCTGATGCCACATCAGGGCCTTCCCTGTTGTACCACGGCTGTCTCTCACATTAGCTGGGTGATTCTAACATCTCAATTGCTGATGACATGAAAAACTCTAGGAGGTAAGCCACATACTTGTGGGTTCTTAAACATTTTGATAGTTTGGCTGTTGTACAGGATTTTATTAAACCCAGACCCACAGGCACACATGCACATAAATAGCTCTGAAAAGAATTTTTCTGAGCATCAAAAGATATTTTGGCCTGGCACCTCCTGCCCCCTATTATCCTGGCTGAGGGAGGAGGGAAGGTGATTAGACTTTCCCTGGTTCACTGAAGGTAGTAACTCAGTGCTATGGAACTCGTGTGCTAAGCGGTAGTATCCTTGCCCTCCAAGTCACTCCCACTCAGATCACATGATTTTGGAGAGTTTGGCACCAGGGATTCTCTCTTCAGTGGCTTCCACGGAAATTCAATTAGTTTTCTACTTCTTGGGTTGATGAATTAGGAGAGGCGAAGTTCTGTATTATGGCATAACCCCTCCATTTGCCACATTTGGAACACAGTAAGTGGTAAGACTCAAGGAACATTTATTGAATGACTGATAGTGAATCGTGGATGAATGAGTGAATGAACTAATGCAGGAGGACCTGTGTTCCATTATGATTTCTGTGAGGAGATGTTGGTTGTGGTTGCAGACCTCACCATTCCCGAAGCGGGGGTACAATCACTTCAGAGTCTTTGCAAGGTGAGCTCGGCCCAGGGTCCTTGGCTTGAAGCTAGATGTGAACTTCCTGTCCAAGCTGTGATGGTGCTTCTCCTTCCATTTGATGCCATAGCAGAATACAGCTGATAGAGGAGGGGCAGGATAAACTGCAGGCATGACCCATCTGGGGAAACTCGATAGAGACCTTCTGTCCAGGGCCACAGCTTGCTGGAAAGGGCTACATGGAAGAGCACATTGTCCTGTGAATGGAAGTGTCAGGCTCCATCACTGGGGACCTGCCCTGCACTCAAGGGTTTAGCAACAAATACTCCTCAACAGCTGCGGCTCCTCTCATCTCTTAATGAGATTTTCTGAGTCTATCTGTAAACAAATTGCAAACCTGACTCTTGAATTTCTTAAGAAACAACATGTGTTTTAAATAATTAATGAATACTGCACTAGAAAAATCCACTCCCTCCATTAAATAAAAGGCTCAGCTGACAACAGTTTAAACTACTTGGATAATCATTTTGCATACTCCTTTCTTTCCCCTATTGATCTGGTACACTGTATATCTCACTAAAGTTCCTTATGTGCACACAACTGTCTCTGAGCTCTTTATTTTTTCTCTTAGATGATATACTTTGGGGTCAGTACTACACTGTCTTAATTATTATGGGTTAATATTTGGGTTAAAGGTTTCGTTTCTCTGCTCTTCTTTTGAAGTAGTGTGGTTATTCTTGGAACTTTATTCTCCCAAACACATCTCAGGATCAAGCTTGTCAAGTTTTAAGAACAATCCTGTTGGGATTTGAGTTGGAATTATACTGAATCAACAGGTTGACTTTTAGATAATTGACATTTTAATAACTTGTTTTGTTTCTATGACCACAGCATCCTTCCCCATCTAGTCGATCCATCTTTAACATCTCTTAGGCCACTTAAATCTTCCTGCAGAAACTTGCATGCTTTTATTACGATTATTATTAAGTTTTGATACTCTCTACCATTTTCAGTATCAGTGTCTTTTAAATTAGATTTTCTAGTATTTGTTGGTGGTCAATAGGTAGTATTTTAAATTTAATTTAAATACAATTTAAATTTTATTTAAATTGTCGGACACGACTGATCGACTAAGCATATGCAAACACTGATAAAACAATTTAAGCCTATGTTGTTTTTCTTTTTCAGAAGATTTGTAACTGTTGCTTCAATTCTGTTAGTGTCAGTTTTGTAAGGTTTTTTTTTTTCATTTTTCTCTGTTTCTAAATTTGTTGGCATCTATCATATTTTAAATTTCTATTTAAAATGATTTATGTCTTCTTTCACATTCAAAATATTATTTGTTTTTTGTTTTCCCTTTATTGTCACTATAGATATTTGTCTATTTTTTAGTTTTTTGTTTTGATTTTGCTTTGTTTTACCTATGACACAGCTTGACCACATTCATCTTCTCTATAGCACCTTTTTTGGAGATCATCCTGTTGTCATTTTTCTAATTTTGTAATTTTAGGCATTTAATTTTTAGCCTTTCTCTTTTTCTTTTGTAAGTATTTAGAGGTCCAAATTTTCTTCATAGCACTACTCTGAATGCTGATGATACTATTGCTGTCTAACTCTAGAAATTTAAAATTTCATTGTAATTTATTACTTAAATCATAAACTATTAGTAATGTTTTTGAAAGTTTTCTAAATATTCAAGGCCTTAAGTTTAGATAAATTTAGATATTTGCTCAACTTACTACAATCAACAAATATGAACTATATAATACATACACCTGATGTTTATCAAGACCTCTTTATGACCTATTGCCTGATCAAATTTTGTAATGTTCCTTGTGTACTTGAGAATAATCTGTTTTCTTTAAGTGCTGGATACAAATTTAATTGAATTGTTTACATTTTCAATGTCCTTGCTAGTTTTCATCTTCCTGACATATCTATAATCAAGAGAAGTATTTTGAAGTTCCTAATCATAATACTTTGATGATTTTCAAATCTCCCTCGACTTCTACCAAATTGACTTTGCATATTCTGAGAGTATTATACTAGGTGTAGATACACTTAAAATTTTTATAGCAACTTGACTCTTGAATATTTTTATCACTGTGTAGTGACTCTCTCAGAGAAGGCAATGGCACCCCACTCCAGTACTCTTGCCTGGAAAATCCCATGGATGGAGGAGTCTGGTAGGCTGCGGTCCATGGGGTCGCTAAGAGTCGGACACAACTGAGCAACTTCACCTTCATGCATTGGAGAAGGAGATGGCAGCCCACTCCAGTGTTCTTGCCTGGAGAATCCCAGGGATGGGGGAGCCTGGTGGGCTGACGTCTATGGGGTCGTAGAGTCGGACACAACTGAAGTGACTTAGCAACAGCAACAGTGACTCTCTGGGTGCTTTAACAATTATTTTTTACTTAAAGCCCCCTTTTCTGCAGCAGGTTTCTTTGGCTAGAATTTTCCTGATGTCGTTTTACATCCACTGTGTGGAGTCCAGAAAGTGGAAGTCTTATCCAGAAAGTAAAAATTTACTTAGGTTGCTTCTGAGGATAGGATTTAATACAGAGATTAGGGTGGTGCTACTGGTAAAGAATCTGCCTGGCAATTCTGGAGACCCTAGAGACCTGGGTTCAATCCCTGGGTCAGGAAGATCCTCTGGAGTAGGAAATGGCAACCCACTCCAGCATTCTTGCCTGGAAAATTCCATGGGCAGAGGAGCCTGGAGGGTTACAGCCGTGTAACACAGCTGAGTTGGACACAACTGAGCACACATATTGAAAGGTTACAAATATGATGGAGGAAGGAAATACAGTAGTCAAAGGAAAAAAGTGAGTTAACCCAGATATTAGTAGCTGCATGAGGCCATTTCTAATAAAAAAACTGGAGAAGCAAATGCAAAATGGGCAGGGCCCATGATCCCTGCGTTGCTGGTACCACTGCTGTGGGAACCAGAATGAGCAGGAAGCAGGCATGTGCGCTCGCTTTTGGCTCTGCTGTTGCTGCCTCTGCTGGTGCATTGTTTCCATGATTTCCTTGTTTTCTTCCTAGTTTTCATCCCTCTGCATTCCTTAAAATTGTATTTTGTATTTAATTCATTTTCACTTTATTAAAAGACATGATGCCATATATAATCTCCCAGGTTTATTTTCACATTTAATTGTCTTTCTAAAGTTTATTCATATCATAGCATGTCTCTTTAGTTTGTTTACATTTCATTGTGTAAATGCACCAGCGTTTATTCATGCACTCTCCTCCTGATAAGCCTTTGGATTGTTTTCAGAATTTCTGCATGTAGTCTTGCTGTGAACCTCTTGTGTGAAAGTTTTGTTTAAGGACATATAAATAAGTAAAATTGTGGGCATAAGGTAAATATTCAACTTTATTGGTTAAAGAGGAACTGTTTTCTAAAATGGTTTCACCCATTTACAAGCCATTATGATTCCATAGGTAGATGGACAGATAGATAAGACAGATAATATCTACAAGTGCTCTAAACATTACTAATAAGGTAGAGTCCAATGTTTTAAAACACAAAGAGTAGGGAGCATATAGCCTTGCCTAAGATCACAGTCACACTTGCCACACAGGAAATTTTGGCTCTTCCTTCTTCAAAGGGAGGTAAGAAATTCTGAAGCTGGAACAAGTGCTTTTATGTGGTAGGACATTCAGGTCAACTACTTAATGATTTTTTTTTAATCAGGTTTATTAAGGTTTAATTTCCATGCACCATCAGTCTTTTTAGACTTTTATAGTTCTGTGAGTTTTGACAAATATTTGCAGTTGTGCAATCACTACCACAGTATTCCCTGTAGCTCAGTGGGTAAAGAATCTGCCTGTAAGGCAGGAGATCCCAGTTCAATTCCTGGGTTGGGAAGATCCCCTGGAGAAGGGAAAGGCTACCTACTCCAGTATTCTTGGGTTTCCCAGGTGGCCCATACAGTAAAGAATCTGCCTCCAATGCCAGAAATCCTGGTTCAATGCCTGAGTTGGTCATTCCCTTGGAGAAGGGAATGACAACCCACTCCAATATTCTTGCCTGGAAAATTCCAAGTACAGAGGAGCCTGGTGACCTACAGTCCATTGACTCACGAAGAGTTGGACACGACTGAATGACTAACACACACACCTAAGTCTTTGATCACGTTAGCTTTGCAGATATTTTCTCCTCTCTGTGGCTTGTCTGTTCATTTTCTTAGCAATGTTTTTTTTTTAATGAGCCAAGTGGAAGGACACATTACCCAGTTTTAAGACTTATTGTAAGGCTCAAGTCATCAAAACAATGTAGAATTGGTGTAAGATGAACAAATAGATTGATAAAACAGAATAGTCAATTGATTTCCAAACAAATATTCAGAGAAATTAATTGAGAAATGATAATATTTTAGCAAACTATGCTAGAACAAAAGACCAATCTGGTTTAAAAAAAATTAAATGAAACAAAACCTTCCATTCTTCCCTTGAACCACACACAGAAATCACTTTGAAATGGACCATAGACCTAAAGATAAAACCTAAAATACAAAATTCTAGAAGTAAAACCTAGAGAAAATATTTGTTATTTTGTTTTAGGTGAAGATTCCTTGGATAGAACACAAAAGTACAAACTATAAAAGAGAAAATAAATTGGGTTTAAAATTCAAAGTTTCCCTTCAATGATTTTAACTGTCAAAGTACCATATGAAATAGAGAGGATAAATATGATTGCCTCTTTTCTACAGATGAAGAAATTGAAGCACAGAGAAGTTTAGATGGTAAAGCTGGGAAATAAGTGTTGGCTACCAAGAGCAAGCTTTGTTCTCCATGAACGCAGGAGTCTACCTACCTGTATTCAGTCCAAATGTGAACCTAAGTAATTTTTATTAACTGTGCCACAACTCTCTCAAAGATAATTGAAAACTGATTTGTGTTTATACATAAATGATCCTTATCTAGTGTGTATATATTGACAGATATCTGTGCAGCTATTTAATCTCACAGGCATTTGGCATGACCAGCATTAGGTCACCCCAAAATGGACTTTTCCCAACTAATCTCCAAATTGATCTGATAGGAAACAGCAGTTGCCAGCTAATCTGCGGTTTCCAGGGAGTACAAAACCTGACATCAGCAAGGGCTTGGCACTGCCGACTTTGCCAGAGGTCTTTGGTGACCACAATGACAAGAACTCAACACCCACAATTCACCCAAGTCATGTGCTCTCAGACACTGAGAGGCAGGATGACTTATGTTACATGGACCCACATCCCCTTCCTTTCTTCCCTGATCCTGGTATTCTGCTTTATTCTGAAAGCAGTGTTTGACAAAATTCCACCAACAGAGATCACCACAAAATGGATTGGAAATCATGCCAAAACTCAATATGCAGGCTTTTATCAAATCATCCACAGAAAACTGAGTTGGCGGGGTAGAGGTGGGGTGGTGGTGTGCTGAATCCAGCGTGGAAGCTCTCAGGGAGTTGAGAACAAGGGTAGAAATCAACACAAGAAGTCATCTATCTTTTGCAAGAAGATTGGATCTCTTCCATGCATTCTTTTCTTTTCCTTTTTTCCCCCTTATTTTTTAAAAAATAGATTTACTTTTTTTGAAGTGGAATACTCAGTGTAGATTTAGAGTCAAATAGTTGATAGTTGATGGAAAAAAAACTTACCTTCTCTAATGCAAATACCTATCAAACAAAAATCCCTTCTTACCATTAATGCCAAAATTTCTGTTTAAGTTCTGTGATTAAACAGAAAGTATCATATACAGTCTACCAAGGGATAGATTCCTGAATTTAGTTGTTATATTATAATAACAGAGATTAAAACAGCCTTTCAATTCTAAATTCTATTTGATACTGGGTCTAGCAGCGGCTCAGCGGTAAAGAATCTGCCTGCAATGCAGGAGGCAAGGGTTGGATCCCTGGATCGGGAAGATCCCCTGGAAGAGGGCATGGCAACCCACTCTGGTATTCTTGCCTGGAGAATCCTCATGGACAGAGGAGCCTGGCAGGCTACAGTTCACAGGATCGCAAAGAGTTGGACACGACTGAAGCGACTTAACATTTTAGCATGCATTCCAGTGCAAAAGTATCTCCTCTATTGCAAAAATCAAATCAAATCAACAAAAAAAGAGCACTTTTTCTCAACACAGTTTGAATCAGGCATCTGCCCTTGGATCAGTTGGGTAGAGGAAAGGAGTGGGATCATAGTCACTGGACAAGGTCCCAGTGCATCATGATGCTGTTCAAACAAGGAGAACTCGTTGCCTTCCAAGCAGTCACTTTGTCAAGTGTGACTTGTCTCACTGCCCACCCCTTCCCTATACGCCAGTAAACTTCCTGTGACTTCTGTCTATGTTTTAGTCTTTTGAATATACTCTATACCCTGAATGAATCTACCTGGGAGATGTCAGTTCATCTTTTTAGAGATAGTTTAACAATCATCTTTAAAAAGACGTCTCAGATTCTATCCATTATACTCTCATCTAGGACTAAGCCAAGTGCTTTCCTTTGAGCATTCTGAGTGGTATTTGCTTGCTTTCCTTGTGGTGTTGCACATTGTATTCTAACAGTTGGGATTCTGCTCTGTTCATTCATGCCTTTCCAACTCTTTGGTAATCAGTAGGCAAAAGTGAATGCTTTAAAAAGAAAGAATAATGAAATCAATCAACCAATTAATTACTTATTTTAGACTTGGGATCAAAGTTTACTTGTTTCTTTTTTATGCCCAATCCTAGTGCCCTAAGTGGAATTTGTGCTACTTTGTAATTTGCTTGATTTTTCTAATTGGTACTTCAAGCTTTGTAATAAAATGTTGCTACATATTGAAAGTATTTAGCTAAAGTAAAAGCAGACGTTTTCTGATTTTAATAGCCCAAATTTTATAGAGCATTCTACATCCCAGGAATTGTCCTCAGCACACTACTTGTATTAAATCATTAAATCCTTATAAGAATCCCATCAGTTCAGTTCAGTTCTGTGGCTCACTCATGTCCGACTCTTTGCAACCCCATGGACTGCAGCAAGTCTGGCTTCCCGGTCCATCAGCAACTCCTGGAGCTTGCTCAAACTCGTGTCCAGTGAGTTGGTGATGCCATCCAACCATCTCATCCTCTGTCGTCCCCTTCTCCTCCTGCCCTCAATCTTTCCCAGCATCAGGGTCTTTTCTAATGAGTCAGTTCTTTGCATCAGGTGGCCAAAGTATTGGAGTTTCAGCTTCAGCATCAGTCCTTCCAATGAATATTCAGGACTAATTTCCATGGTGAGGGGCTCTTATTATCCCAACTTTACAAATGAGGAACTTGAGTTGCAGAAAAGCTAAGTAACCTGCTAGTAAGAGGTAGCATTAGGGTCAGATGCACAGTCTTGTTCTAGGTGCTGTTCTCTTAACCAAGGTGATTGTCTGCCTCTATTGGAAACATCAAGGGCTTCATAGTAACATAGTTCATGTATTTAAGTCTTGCAGTTAGCTCATATTTCTTATAATTCCCATGGAATAAAGTTAAGCATATAAAGGAAGGGCCAGGGCTGGGTTCCTGGGCATATAACCTGTGCAGTTGTGGAAGGCTCTGAGCTCAGGAACTGGAATGCCCAAATTTTGCCTTCTTGAAATTTTAAAGATTTTTCAAAAGTAGCTGTCTTACTTTTTTATTTTGCTCTGCTGCCTCTTAGTCACTTCAGTCATGTTCGACTCGGTGCAACACTGCAGCCCACCAGGTTCCTTTGTCCATGGGATTCCCCAAGCAAGAATACTGGAGTGGGTTGTCATGCCCTCCTCCAGGGGATATTCCTGACCCAGAGATTGAACCCAGGTCTCCTGCATTACAGGCAGATTCTTTACCTCTGAGCCAGTAGACCCTGCAAATTACATAAGTGTGCTTGGAAGAGTTATAAAATTTCCAAAGAAGCATTTATGAAATACATGGGTATTTATTTTGTGAATTGTGAGTAATAAAGACTCAGCTTTTTTTCCCAGACAATGAAAAAATGAACTCTTTCAAATAATTTTAATCATTTTAGACATCCAAATTGTAATACTGGATAGGGAAATCAGGATGACTCCCTTTCAAATGTTAGCATTCCCTGGGACTAGTTTCCTAAAAGTGCTTTTCCCCCAAAATATGTGTAAATGAGTAATCATTCTTTCTTTCTCTGGTCACAGTGGTAAAGGATAGGAGGCAGCAGATACAAGGTCCAAGGAATACAAATAAGCAGCATGGGGGTAGATGTGGGAAAGCACAAGAGATAAGGCTGAAAAGGAAAGCCAAACTGGACAGTTAGGGGAGGGTTGGTGAGGTCCTATAAAAGAGGTATTGGGAAGAAAAGAAGTGGGAATTCCTAGAGACACTGCAGTGAAAATAAATTGCATCTGATACTGACTGGCTATGAGCCAGGGAGAGAGCTGGCTAACTCTAGGACTCTGTCCACGGAATTCTCAGGCAAGAATATTGGAGTGGGTAGTGATTCCCTTCTCCAGGGGATCTTCCTGACCCAGGGATTGAACCTGGGGCTCCTGCATTGCAGATGGATTCTTTACCATCTGAACCACCAGGGAAGCCCCACTACTCACTATACTAGCATCTTGGACTGAAGGAATGTGGAAATGTAATAGTGACCTTAAAAAATGATTGAATATTTCTATTATGGTCAACTTTGCATGTCTTTCCTCTTTTGTCAAATTATAAGTCCCCTGAAGTAGGTTCTATTTTGTTTGTGCAGCCTCCACACGCTTAGCATGTTGTTCCAGAGTATAAATGAGCCATGCCTTGTTATAGTCCACAAAGTATGGTGGTAGCCTCTTTAGTTAGGCTGTGAACAGCTATGATCAATGACATCAATGAGGCTTGAGAAACACTGTGTGGATACAATGATATGGACCATATGGATAAATTAAAACTATGTTGGAGACTTTTCCATCTAATAAAAATTCTTTTTATTTCATTACATAAAGGTTTTTTTACTGCTGAATAAGAAACACTTCAGAGGTAAATGAGCTGACAGAGGTATTTGAAAAGGTAAGACACAGGAAAGACTAAATTTTCAAAAGAATTATCGAATCACTGCTTTCATTTCCCTCTAGTGTTGTTCTTACAAATCCAGATGAGCGATTTTATCCACCACGATGAATTTCTCATGGTTCGCTGCTATTTGCAGCAATATTTTGGAACACCACAAGTAAGCAAATCATAATCTTAATTCCATAGCATGTATGCCAGTTATTAAGACATCATTTCTCTGCTCTGAACTCAGCTTCCTTTACTAGGCTTTCTGATGATGATGGGGTTGGACCCAAAAACTCCATTTCTTCTTGGCCAGCCACCCCCTGTTAAACTCTGCCACCAGATGGAGCTAGAGTAAGAGCCCAAGGTTAGAAGGGAAGGGACTGTCTTTTTCCTGTTTTTTCCTTTTCTATGAGGGTCACCCCAGCCTCACTTCTGGTGAAGAAAAACAATATATTCCAAATTAAAAATTTAATGGACACATGTGGAACACTGTATCCGATAATTAAACAAACATTCTGCTCAAGAGCACATGGTATATATGTGCTTTAATTGACCAAGTGTCAAGCTTTAAAGCAAGTTTCAACAAATTCCAAAGAATCTGTAACATGCAGAAAAGATTTTCCTCACCAAGATGTAAGGTAACTAAAACCAGCCTCATATATTTTGGAATAACAATAATAAAAAAACCACTAAAAATAAAACAAAAACCAATTAAACAAAAGCCAATCCTGTAACTACCTCATGCACCAAAGGAGACATGAACATTCTTAAAAATACTTAAATAGTGAAAATGAAAGTATAACCTATCTAAATGTATGGTATTTAGCTGAAACATTACATCAAAAGAGATCTAAATATTTTTACTTATATTAGAAAGTAGAAAAAGCTTACATTATTGAACTAAGTTAAAAGAAAAAGAAGTTAGCACAAGATTAACAGAATAAACCCAAAGATGGCAAAAAGAAGGAAATATTAAAGTAAGAGAAGATATTAATGATAGAGAAAGCAAATATACAATAGCGATCATTAGTCAGGTCAAAGTTGTTTTTTCTTGAAAGATATCAATGAAATAAGCAAACTTCTGGTGTGCCTGACAAATATGACATAAGTAAGAGAGAATGAAAAGGCACAGATGAAAACTATTTAGAATAAAATAAGGGACACTATAGATTAAAAAGATAAGATACTATTATGTACAAATTTATGTCTTTTTTAATGTAAAAATCTTAACTTGCCATCAATGGAGTTCCCTTATCATTCAATCTACTTCACTTAATACATAGTTTTTGAACAACTCCTCTCTCCAAGGTACTCTTCTATACTCTGAGGATTCAGAGGTTAAAAAAAAGTCAAAGAAGTCCTTGTTCTTATGGACTATATATATCAATAACAGGGGAAGATAGATAAATAAGATTCTTTTGGAAAGTGGTAGGTCTATGAATAAAATAAAATACAGTGATGGCATTGTGGAGGTTGTAGACTTACTGATGGAAATGTGTGCCAGGATACAGTGGGTAAAAAAAAGAGGCCAGCTGAAAATACCTGACAAAAGGATATTCTACACCAGTGCTGTCCAATAGAACTTTGTGATGATGGAACTAGTCCATGTCTGTACTTTCCAGTATGGAAGTCACTAACTACATGTGGCTATTGAGTGTGAATAAGGAACTGAATATTTAATTTAATTAATTCTAATTAAAATAGCCATATTTGTATCCTAATAAGTACAGAAACATCTAAATTTAAATAATCAAGTTCATAGAGAAACATGTTTACTAAGCAAATTATGAATAAGATTAAAAAAGGTTTAAATTAAATGTTTACTAAAAAAAATCTTCTTATGAAGAAAACAAGGAAGAAGAAAAGAGGAAAACAAATTTTGATTCCAATCTTACACAAAATGTTCAAGAAAAGTAGATAAAGAGGAAATATTTCTCACATTACCTTAATAAGCTGGGTAAGAACCACAAAAGGTGGAGGATTTCACAGACCAGTTTCACCTGTGAACATAAAAGTGAAAGTCTTAGACAGAATACAAGTGAAATATATCTGGTTTTACATACTTAGCTTTGATGGCACCAGGCAAATATTTTGCATCATTTTAAGTAAGAATTCTATTTGAACAAAAGCAGCAAACATAATATGATTTGAATTTTCCAATTAGTACTATGGAAGCTGTGTGGAGAATAGTTTTGAAGGGACCAGAATGAAATCAGAGGAGCTAATGAAAGACAGAGAAGAACTAGTAAGTGGGAGACCAAGTTCCGAAGGGTTGTACATGAAGGTTGTATTTGAGGGACCTGAGAGACTCTACTTGGGAGAAGTCGAAAGAGCAGAAAGTACTGAGTCAGGTCTGAGTGTGGACAGGGTCCCCTGGTGATTCTACACGGGGCACTGTGGGCTGTGGGAAAAGGGGTTGCAGGAAGACACTGCCTACCTGCTGCCGCTTACATCCAGGGCTCTTCCAGAAACCAGGAGGGTGGAAGGAACACAGTAATTCGGGCCACACAAAGTCCTGCATGCCTTTCTCAAGTCTGGCAAGTCTAATGGAAGGCATTTGCAGCTTGTCACAGTTCATATTTCCTTTCTCTGCCCAGCAGAATATAGTTAAGAAAGAGCACCATGTGTCTGAACTGGATGTAAATCAGAAGGGATGTGGTTCAGGGGAGATTTTGGTCCAAATAATAGGTCAGACCTTCTTAAGCTGCATAAAGAAGAGTCATAAAGATCAGTATCTACAAAAACCTGAATTCCATTATCCACTAAAGGAGATTTGAAATCACCTGGGGCCCCTGTCCTGTTCGTTTTATTGGGGGACAGATGCAAAGAGAAGTGGATCATATCTCATTCCTTCAGTAGGTTTTAGAATCCAAGAATCATTGAATCTCATGGCTGAAGGGTATATTGGAGGTCAATTTACCTGACCTCCCTTCAGAAACTTGAAATAAATCTTCACCAGTAACACTGCAAGAAAGAATTCCTTCATTGCCCCTAAGAGGGACAAGGACAGGCTAATGCTCTGGGGCCACTTTGGAGACATGGAGAAATGGAATGGGCCCTCAGAATAGCAGTGGAAATTAATGCATTGCCAATAAGGAAAAAATTATCTTGGCAATAAAACCCTTCCAGTGTAAGCTGGGTTATGTGTGCATTTGGCCAGGGGAAAAAAGGCTTCAAATTAAAAAGAAGAAAAAAAGGAGTCTAAAACAGAAAAACAGAAATTGGAAGTTTGTTATCATCATACTTTATTCCTTCTTTCTATGTTAGTAAGAGGACTCTCTGCAGGCAACAGATCACATATATTAACAAAACCTATTGAATACTTGCACATTTAATCCTCTATAAATCATCATTAAGCCCAAATTGCATCTGATGTCCAGAAAAGGTGAATAGCTTGCCCAGATTTACACCATTAGTAGGCAGAAGAGTGTAGAGGCAAAACACAGTGTTCCTTGTGGCATAATTTCTTTCAAAAGAGGAGCCCACTTATTATTGAGAATGCATTTTAAATTTGTTTACATTGTAGTAAAACATATGTAACCTAAAATTTGCTATCTTAACCACTTTTAATTATATAACTCAGAGGCATTACACAATGTTTTACAGTTAGTACCACTATATATTCTCCCAAATTTTTTATCACCCCAAAGCAGAAACTCTATTAGGCAGTAATTCTCCCCTCCCTTCTTCTACTCAGCCCCTGATAACCTCTAATTTGCTTTCTATCCATATAATTTTTTTATTTCATATGGAGGGAAGCATATGATAATATTTGTCCTTTTATAAGGCTTATTTCAACTGGCATTATGTTTCAAAGTTCATGCATATATCCCATGTCAGAATTTCAGTTTTTATAACTGAATAATATTCCATTGCATATATATGATTATTGATTTATCTCTTGATTGCTGCTATGGTTGTTCACCTTTTGGATATTGAACACAATGCTATAATAAACACTGGTGTATAAGCATCTGTTTGAATCCTATTTCAGTTCTTTTGGGTATATTTCTAGAAGTGAATTTACTTGGTCATAGAGAAATTCTGTTTAGTTTTTTGAGGAACTACTAAACTGTTTCCCGTGGTGGCTGCACCATTTTACAGTCCCACCAACAATGTGTAGGTGTTACAATTTCTTCACATCCACTTGCTGTTATTTTCTGTTTTTTAAATAGCCATTTTAGTAGGCGTGATGTGGCATCTCATTGTAGTTTTGATTTGCACTTACCTAGACTAATGATATTGAGTATCTTTTCATGTTCTTGTTGGCTATTTGTATATCTTCTTTAGAGAAATATCTATTAAAGCCATCAGCTCATTTTAAAATTGGGCTGTTTTTCTATTTGTTGTTGAGTTGTAGATGTTCTTTAGATATTTTGGATATTAACTCCTTATCAGATGTATGATTATGAATATTTTTCCTATCCCGTGGGTTTCCTTTTCACTCTACTGATAGTGTCCTTTGTTGCATAAAAGTTTTCAGTTTTGAGGAAGTTCAGCTTATCTACTTTTTCTTTTTTTGCCTGTGCTTTTGTTGTTGTATCCAAGAAATCATTGCTAAAGCCAAAGTCATAATTTTTCTCTATGTTTTCTAGGATTGCTATAGTTTTAGCTTTTGTATTTAGGTCTTTGATTTATTTTGAGTTAACTATATAATATAAGAATCCAACTTTATTTTTTATAAATATATATTCAATTTTCCTAGCACCGTTTCTTGAAAAGACAGTCCTTTCTCCATTATATGGGCTTGGCACCCTACTTGAAAAGTATTTGACCATATGTGTAAGGGTTTATTTCTATGCTATCTATTCTATTCCATTGGTTTATATATCTGTCTTTATGTCAGTACCATACTATTTTGATTACCCTAGCTCTGTACTACATCTGTAAATTAGGAAGTGTGAGACCTCCAAATTTGTTCTTCTTTTTCACTACTGTATTGGCTATTCAGGGTCCCTTGAGAGTTCACATGAATTATAGGATGGCTTTTTCTATTTGAGCAAAAAATATCATTGGGGTTTTTATAGAGATTGCACTGAATCTGTAGATCACTTTGGGTATTAATGATACACTAATAATACCAAGTTTTCCAAATCATGAACATAAGATACTTTTCTGTTCTTTTGAGTCATAGATAATTATCCATAGAAAAATAATAATTGTGAAAGTGAAAAGTGAAAGTCATTCAGTTGTGTCTGACTCTTTGCGACCCTTTGGACTATACAGTCCATGGAATTCTCCAGGCCATAATACTGGAGTGGGTAGCCTTTCCCTTCTCCAGGGGATCTTCCCAACCCAGGGATAGAACCCAGGTCTCCAAGCCAGAATACTGGAGTGGGTAGCCTTTCCCTTCTCCAGGGGGTCTTCCCAACCCAAGGATTGAACCCAGGTCTCCCACATTGCAGACAGATTCTTCACCAGCTGAGCCACAAGGGAAGCCCAAGTGTACTTGTGTGGGTAGCCTATCCCTTCTCCAGTGGATCTTTCCTGCCCAAGGATCAAACTGGGGTCTCCTGCATTGCAGGTGGATTCTTCACCAACTGAGATATGAGGGAAGTACAATAATCGTGAGGATGAGTTCTGTGATTTTTTCTCTTTTATATTCATCCTCATGTTTATTGGAGGACAAATATAAATGAGAAAAAAAAAATCACAGAATGACATTATGACTCAGCGGCCCAACTAGGAATAGATTGTGAATATTGAGACAGTCACATTTCATAAGAGAATAAATTGGGGAATTTCTGGAAAAGATCTGTGTGCACTCACATAAGTTACTTTTTAAATTATTAATAAAACTGACAGTCTTTCAAAAATGAAAGATCAGATATAGTGTGTATAAACATTTTATTTGTAATGGGTTTTTCCTGAATTTATATGTAAAAACTATAATTTTGACCTTTTATTTCTTCATCTGTACAATAGGGGAGAGAGCTGGAAAAGGCTAATCACACCAGATAATCTCTTTCTTCCTTTTCTCTCTCATAAGTTAATTATTCTACTTCCTTCCAATTCTAAACTTCAATACTCTCCATTCCCAGAAAATTATTTTCAAAGAAAGCTTTGAATTGCCAAATTTAAATACACAGGGATGACGAGGGCTTAACAAATTGTTGCCAATTTCTGAAATAAAGGGAATAGGCTATGTTCTAATTATCATCTCTCATACTTCCCACATTTCTAATGACCAACCCTTCCTCCTCAGACAGTATTTGAGGGCATCTCTCTTTAACACACTTCTCTAGAGGGAGCTGGTGCCTTTCCACAGTCAACTGAGGGCAAAACTCAGCCAGACGATGGAAGACATAACTCACATAGATGGAAGCAAAGCTGACAGTGCAGAACCAGTCCACTGTCACCGAGTCACAGATGGCTAGCCCTGAAGGAAAGGAGCAGCTGTGTTATGAGGTGAGCAGAGACAAGTAAGCATCCCAACACATCCATCCATCGTGCGTGTGCACATCTGGTACTGATTCCCTCATTTCCCTTTCCATGGAGGGGTGTGTGTGTAAAAGAGCAATCTAAGCAGGTGAGACCTTCCAGCAAGCAAGCACAGAGGAGAGATGCTCGGTAGCAGGGGTGGACCCACTGGTGCAACTTAAGAGGAGGCTGCTCTCCTGTGACCACTGCTGGAGGAAGAGGAAATTTCATGCCTTTCTTCTTTGCCTTTCACAAGCAATAAAGGTTTATTTTTAATTTTATTTTGTAAAAATTTATATTTAATTGGAGGATAATTGCCTTACGATATTGTGTTCGTTTCTGCCATACAACAACACGAATCAGCCATAGATATATATATATGTCTCTTCGCTCTTGAATCTCCCCACCCCCACCTCCTACAAAGAGTTGTAGGGGCTGGACTTCTGGCCCTAATGTGTGCAAATAGCTGAATCTGCCTTCAATTAGAACCCAATTACCTCCTCTTGAGATTCTCAAATTTTTCCTTTTCCTTGTGTTCTTTTCAAGGGCCTAATATCAGTAATATTTCAATTCTGATTTGCTCTTGTCCAAGCCCCATTCCCCACTCGCCATATGCTTCTTGCAGTCTGTACACTCTCTCACCTCCCTGACTCCCTGTCTTCTTTCCCACCTTGCCCTTTGTCCCTCCTCTCACCCCAGGTTCCCCTAACTATAGGCTAGTCCACATGTCATTACTCAGAATTTCCAGCAGACCCCTCCTCACTTTCCTCTCAGTCACGCTCACCGTTCTCATGACTGTTTCAGGCTTTGCGTTCAGGAGTCAGCTGCAGACACTCTTTGGGCTTAAAGGGGAGGAGATACTGCACCACTGGCTGTGGCTCAGTTTTCCGGACAGTCCTGTGGGGGGGTTTATCAGCATACATACTACTGATTGTACTGCCTTGAGCGTGTATTGCCCTCTAGAATTTCACAGAGAGGCATTGTTATGCTTTGGATTAGTGTTTGAGCATTCCTGGGTTTCATTATAAGAAAATATCAAATATCAAAATCATCAAAATATCACCTGATTCCTAACAGGAATCACATCTGTTTGAGGGAGGTCATCTTTTATTGAGTGTGAAAGGAAGAAGCTAGGAGAACCTGGCACTGAGCAAAAGCCATGCTCTCCCAGACTGACCCTGTGTTTTCCACTCCATCTTTCAACACTCACCATGAATTCTATGCCATTGCCTTTGAACTTTGCATACACTATGGATCTTGGCCCTTACTGGATTATAAGCATAATATGCTATTATTATAGGAATAATAAGTATTATGGGTTTCCCAGGTGGCTCAGTGATAAAGAATCTGCCTATCAAGCAGGAGACATGGGTTTAATCCCTGAGTTGAAAAGATCCCCTGTAGAAGGAAATGGCAACCCATTCCAGTATTCTTGCCTGACAAATACCATAGACAGAGGAACCTGGTGAGCTATAGTCCAGGGGGTCCCAAAGAGTCAGACATGACTCAGTAACTAAGCAGCAATAGCAGCAGCAGCAATAAATATTATCCTTAACATCAGAAAACATAGGACTGAGTGATGACCTGGCCATGTAACATAATTGGACACGTCACTTCCAGTCTGTTGGCCTCATTTTCCATACCTCCAAAAGTGTGAGCATTAGAGCCTGGAAGTTCCTGAGTGTTCTTTTAATATGTATCAAAGTTCTAGGATATAACCATAAGCATCTTTTTCCTTTGAACATTTTCCCATAGTTTGATAGTGCTAACACAGGATATGTCTGCTCTTTTGTTTAAAAAAAGACAACTTTTAAGCAAGTAACACATTCATAAATCTGTACTGAAGATGCAATAAATAATAGTCCTGGGAAGAAGTAACTCATTATTCTCAGAGTTCCCAGGGCTCAAAGGAAGGGAACACACCAACTGGCCCAGAACCCACCATCTCCCTCCATCAGCTTGTGAGACTCTGTCTTCCCTCTACAAGCAAAGCCAAGCTGCCATATAGAGATGGTCACCCAGCCGTGTGTCTGGCTTTAAACCCCAGGAAAGTCAAAGGAGAAGAAAATAGAGGTGAAGGATAACTAGTAAGATTATACATTTATAAAGTGTTCAAATTTTTAGAAAATAGTCAATATATTTCTTAATTAGCTATATATAAGTACATGTATATATGTATATATATATATAATAAGAAAGAGTCAAATGGTTCTCCATTCCTCTGTCTTTCCTTCTCTCAAGCCTTCTCTCCTTGCTCCTTTCTTCCCTCTTTCTTTCTTTGTCTCCTAAGGTGCACCAAGATGGCACCTCCTTTAGCACATCTTCCAGTGAGCTCTCATAAGGTCTCCGCTACTGGGATATAGGTCAGGTGATATTTGGATGGGGACCCACAGTCTTCACCCCTAGGAAGTATGGTAGGATTCTTGGCTCTCTGCTCTCCCGCATCACCTTATAACACAGCCTCCGCAATATCTGATCCACCTTCTAACCCGCTGTCCTCTGAGAAATGACCATGAAACTAATGTAACCCCACCTTCTCACTTCCCTTCCAAAGCCTCATCTGCACTGGGTTGTAGAACAATACCCCTTGGATGACATTTTAGCCCTCACACTTAACATGTCCAAACTGGAATTGACCTTCTTCCAACTCTCCAACACCTATGAAATTGGCTCTATCTTCCATTAGAAACACCTCCCACATTTGTTTCTGATTCTTTATCCAGACCACCACATTCAGGGTCACATAATGGGAAGGGATCTCAAGGACCACGTGGCCTTGCCTTCTGCTGTCACACCCCACAGGTGGTCCAGCAGCCCAAGCAGCGGGCAAAGTGTGCTCCACAACTGAGAGCTCAAGGTGCTCTGTGTTGGCTTGAGATGCATCACCGTCCTCCATGGTTTTCACACCTTCTGCCTTCTGAGCCTCGTAGCACAAACTGGACCTCTCTCCTCCACTAATAGCCTGGTGAAATTTAAAGCACATCCTGCCATCTCTGACAACTTTCAAGCCTGCATCTGGCATTGTTTACACCTTCCTTCCCAGATCAGCCCCTCTGCACACACTCTTCAGGGTGAAGGCCCTGGTTCAGGTGTGGCTTGTGGGTCATTAACCTGGGGGGAAGTCCCCTTCCTGAATATTCCAGGCTCCCTCCCCTAAGGCCCGAGGGCTGCAGTGACAAAGGTGATCTCCTCTGGGAAGCAGGCACACAGACAACAAGAATGTCTGATCTCTCAATGGCACTCTGCAGGAATTTATATCGCTACTGACAGGACCCAGGTTTCCCATTTTTATAGTTTTAAATCTTTCTGTGGAGACCAGTAATATTAACAGAGAATTATCTGAGAATTCCACAGTATAGCTGGAGTATCTTTTTTCAAGTAAAGTAACCCCCCACTGGAAAAAAAAAATATATATATATATATAATAATATATGAACCCATACTACCTATGATGGTTAATATTATGTGCTAAATTTTATAGGCCACAGTGCCCTGATAGTTGGTCAAACACCAATCTGGATGTTGTTATGAAGGTATTCTTTAGATAAGATTAATATTTAGATCAGTGGACTTTGAGTAAAGCAGTTTACCGTCTGTAATGGGCAGGAAGCAGGGGAGGGCTCATCCAATCAGTTAAAGAAAAAATGACTGACTTCCCAAGAAAGAGGGAACTCTGCCTCCAGACTGCCTTTGGACTCAAGTTTCAACATCAGCTCTTCCCTGGATCTCCAGCTTGCCCTGCAGATTTGGGACTTGCCCGCCTCCACAATCACATGAGCTGGTTCCTTAAAACCAGTCAATCTCTCTTGCTCTGTGTTGCTGTCTCTGTCTCTCTCTGTGTCTCTCTGTCTCTGTGTCTCCCTCTCTGTCCCTCTCTCTACATAGACCCATGGATAGATAGATAAATGTATTTGTATATCTCTACCTTCATATCTATCCACACTATTGCTTCTATATCTCTGGAGAATCCTGACTAATATACTACCCTTAAGATCTTTTGAAGTACACTTAAGAAGTATATGATCATTTTTTTTTCCTTTTTAAATTTGATGCACTATAAAATAACCTCTTTTGGTTAATTATAAAATGTCCCCCTCAACTAATAGCACTTTCCAGAATCTGCCTGCAATGCAGGAGACCCAGGTTCAATCCCTGGGTTGGGAAGATCCTCTGAAGATGGGAATGGCAGTCCACTCCAGTTTTCCTGCCAAGAATCCCAGGGACAGAGAAGCCTGGTGGGATACATTCTATGGGGTTGCAAAGAGTCAGACACTACTGTGTGACTAACACTTTCATGCTTTTTTTTTTTTTTGCTTTTCTCATCTTTTTTGCTCAACTCAGGAAAACAAATGAAGCTCAAATATAAATGCTAGCAGGGGCTCATTACATATACTCAGTGGCTCAGTAGAATCCACCATTCTTTATACTTACGATGGGTGTGTGTGTCTCACACACTGTAAAAGGGAAATATACAGATTTGATTTTTTTTTCAACCCCGCCCCCACCCCCCACCCCACAGTCTATACACATGAGAAGCCGCATATTGAGGTAAGGGATGGGAGAGTATGAAATAGAATAAAACTGGGTGGGTTAAAAACGCTCCAGCACATGTTTCAAAGAAATCTAACGGGGTTTAGTCATTTTGCTCTATGGAATGCTTTCATTCCTTTAATTAGTAAAGATTAGCTGAATGTCTTACATGGAAAATTCTGCATTGTGGGTCCTGGTAGGCTTTAAGAGCATGATCTGGACCCAGGAACTGTGTTCATGGCTAAACATCCATACGATGTGAATGATCCACACAGAAACAACCAGGCTGAAGCAGGGACTGGAAACTGGAGAAAAGTATCGAGTGTGGTATATGGTGTGAGACATTCCTATGGGTGCTGTATAGAGGGATGGAGATGGAGTGGAAAAGCTCCTTCCAGAAGGAACAGCCAACAGGTACAAGGGCCCAAAGTTGAGGGAGTGTGGAAAGCACGGGGAGCAGTAATGAGCTGTCTGGATGCCGCGTAAAAGTCACGCTGGGAAAAGTAGTAAAACACGAGATAGGGGAAGATGGGGAGCAGGGACGGTCTGGTGGTGCACCACTTAGGCAATTGGCCACAGAATTATGCTTCTATGGATTATAGAAGTTCAAGTTGGCCACGTTCTTTTGCAATTGCATGTATGAGGTTCCAGTTTCAACTGTTATCTGGTAAGAAGGGCTTGAAACAATCTCTTTCAATTCCCCAACAAAATGCCCATGAAAGCAAATCATAAAACGATAGGAACTCACTGATTCAAGATGAAAAGACAGCCAACTGACTGCCAGAACCTGGGGAAATTGTCCTCCAAACCAGCCAGTGTGATGAGATCTGGCAGCACATTTGTCAGCCTGTTTTGCTTGTTTGTTTGTTTTTTATTTTTTGCATCTAGACACAAAGCAAAGTCTTTTCTAGAGGAGGAAAGATGGTGTTCTGGAACCCTCTCTCACTGTCTTTTATCCACTCAGAAACAAAAAAACTATACCCACAGGAAAACAGAACGGCAAACCTGGTATTGAATTTTGAGTCAGTTAGAGAGCTGCTCCCGCCTGTTAGTACATGCCTCATCTTTACCTAGTCCTCTATGTACTGTTGGAGCTCCCCAAACTCCCAGGGACTGAGGGATGGGGAATCAGGGCAGACCACATCCTGAGAAATACTGCCTCTGACATTTCTTACTCTCCATTGGTGGCTCCAATGGTTGACCCTCTTTCTTCCTTTGTTAATGACCCAGCTGTGCTGTGTGGAACCTGGCTTTCTTCACCTTTCACTACCCCCTGCCCCTGCAGCCCCCATCTCTTTGTGGGACTTGTGCAAATATTTGTGGGAGAATCAGACTGTTCAACTCAACTTTGACTTTTAGTCAACTTGCGTTCCATCCTAAAGCCAGAGAGAGTTATGGTGTTGAGGCATATGACTGTAAGAGGTGTTGACTGTTAACCCTTTAGGAGATGGGGAGATGGTCCATGCACACCATTCTGGAGCAGAATGCCTCCCTCCCACCCAGATCTTCCTTTCCCTGGTAGCCTTTCAAGACACAGTTGTGGTCTGCCCTTTGGTGTCTGAATGGGAAGACAAAGTCTGAGACTGTTACTTTAACAGAGAGGAACTAAAAAGCAAGGAATAAATCCCAATTTATTCCTATGGGTGCAGACCTATAACTGCACCTATAACTCTTCAGGTGAGTTGGCTGAGTGACAGATCATCCACCTGCCCACAGCTGACATTTCAAATTAAAACACAATGCACTGTCCCATTTTTAAAACACAATGCAAACTGTCCCTATCAGCTTCACTAATTGTTTGTATGGAGATAGATCTCTTCTCCTTCCAGAATGGATGTGCCCAGCTGACCTTAGAGCTTACTTTATCATCTAGTTTTTATGTATATCTAATCTACCCTCCCCCCACTCCAATTTCTAGGAAGACAGTTCCAAACCTGAGCTCTCAGCCAACACGTGGGAATGTGTCAGTATCCACTCTCTTTCTGCGGCTGCCTGGGGCTAGATGCACCCCATCACCACCATCGCCTGCATCTCCTGAACTACAGCTCAGATGGATGTCATCTTCAGTAGCAGAAACCCTTGAAGAACTCAGCAGGGGCCCTAAAGGAGCTGATTCCTCCCCCTTGAGTCTCACACTGCTGCGTTCAGTTCAGGCCAAGCCTTTGGTAAGTTGTTAAAAAGGATCACTACCTCTTATTCTGATGGGCCCTCATCAGTCCTTCGTTGGAGATTTAATTGGCACCATCTTGGGGTGCTGTGAGTTTATAAAATGATATACAACTTCAGACATTCATTAGCACTGTCAGAGCCTTTGGAATAATAAATGGCAGGAAGGCTTGGTCAAATGCTTCTGGACCTAATCCCAAATTAACTTTTCTCTACTCTGCCAAGAAGAAATATGAGAGCAATGAAGGTTTTATGATGGCCCATAATCTCATGATTAAACAAGCGACTGAGTGGGACAATGCATTGTTTTTTAATTGAAATGTAGGAACCAAAATAAACAGCAGCATCTCAGAACCCTTCTGGTGACAAGGTCTAGTACACCTAACATTTTAACACTAAAACCTAGTGCCACACACAACGTGCTGAGTGTGGTGTCCGTCCCTGGAGTACGCTTAGCCCTGCACAGGGCTCACCTCTGTGCGTTTATTTTTTGATCAGTATAAATGGGCTGTCTCCAGGACTCTGTTTCCACATGTTCTCTTTACTCCAACAGTCGCCTGAATTAAACCATTGGAATTCTATGGGCAATTGAGTTAAGGTTTAGCTTCACCTACAAGAAGATAGCTCAATTCCATTAGGGGAAACATCCCACAGTCTGGAGAAAATATGAAAGCGACTGACTGGAGTGCCTTTAGCTGAATGCCAAGGAGGAGAGGAAGAGAAGGTAGAATAGGCTGTTGTTTGCACCCTGGGGAGTAATGTAAACTGGAGCTTAACTTTCCCTCCAGACCACCCAGTTTTATCTCTTTAGAAAAACATTAGCACTTTGGAAATGCCTGGAGAAGCTCTGGAAGCCTCTTTGGAGTTAGTGAGAAGAGGCTCTTCTTTCATGGTCCACGAACAAAAGATGTACCAGGCAGGATATTAAGGACGAACCAGAACAATTGCCAAAAAAATTCACATAAATATTTAAAAATTTCATCCCAATGGCCAATCACTCTTTTTCTTCCTTTTAAATTAAATTCAAATAACTCTTTTTGTTTCTGACGGTTCAAATCAGTAAGAACTTTGATTCACCTCTCTGTGGAATATCTCTTGCCTCTTGTGCTGTTTTCGATGTTTGAGATTTTTAAAGCATATATATATATATATGTATATATGTATATATATTTTTAAGAGGCATCTAAGACGGCTTCCTTTTGACATCCAGGACAGCAATCAGAAGGCCATGGTTACCAACCTCTATTTGTCTTGCCAGGGGCACAGGTAACCATCCTGGGCTTTGGCTGTGAAATGTTCCTTACACCATGGTCCTCAATGTATCTGTGTAAATGTCACTTCTTGTATCTGGATGGATGGGTCAGCTACACAAGTAATTTCATTTTCCCAAAGATCTGCTTGCTTTCTGTCTGGAAAGAGTATAGTTCAGTAGGACACCCACCTGTGGGCCTGACTGTGCTGGTGGTCTAAGAGTCTGGATGCTTGTCCATCCTAGATGATCAACTTAACCAGAGAAACAGTGCAGTGGTCCTCCCATGGTGGCCCCGAGTCCTCTGGTCCCGTGGCAGCTCCCCACACTGTATAGAACCTAGGACGCTTTTTGGTGTCACTTTATTTAAACCTGGACCTCATCCACGGCCCTTGGTGTGTTTTTGTAAGAAGATGATAAACATTATTATGCTCCCTCCTTCATGCTTATTTTTGTACGTGTTTATAGCAGGTGATTTGTTACCTGCTTATCTCTAGCCATCGGCCGCGACCATCTGTACTGAGCAGGGGAAGAGCGATGCTCCACAGGAGCGCCAGAAAAATGTTCATCCAGGGATTACCAGATGTCTCAGAGCAGACAGAAAGGGCTGCCGCTCTGCAATTACAGCTTCCTAAGGAAACAGCCGTCAGGAGATGCCTGGACAGTGTCTGCCCCCTCTGGCCTTGACAGCAGCTTGTAAGATCCATCTCTTGTGGATGACATGGTCTGCTCCACGCGCTGTCTGTGCATCTTAAGGTGCTCCTCACCCCAGAGCCCTGTTATGGGGAGGGCTCTGGGAGCGGTGCCCCTAGTCTGTCAGGAAACACAGAACAGGGGACAGTTTCGGTCCTCCATACCCAGGCCTTAGAGTGCAGGGCTTGGAAACCAGGTGAGCTGGGCCTCCAGTGGTAGGAATGGATGGACAGAGGATGGCAAAAGGGGAGGGGAGGGGAGACACCCATCAGTGGTCCCTGGTACCGGTCAATCCTTTCTCCTCATAGAGAGTTAAAAGAGAATGAGCCATCACTGTAGAACTAATTCTAGAAGAGCCAAGCAGAAGTGGTGGTGGGGTGTTGAGAGAAGGGAGGCTCTGTATAAAATTGTCACTCCACTCCCCAGCCTCTCCATACCAATAGGCTTAATTGTGAATCTAAAGAATTGAGGGACATGTCCTCTGGGCCGCCTCAGCTCAACCTGACCATCCTGAGAAAGAAGCAGCCCATACTGACCAACACAGTGATGGTTACCATGTCCCCACACTGCCCCCAACACTAGAAAGGACTCAGCCTTCTAGGTGTTGTTCTGACACTGGTTCAGAGAGCCGACCACGTGTGAGGTGGGGGCACAGCAAAGGAGAAAGAGAGAAGAGATTAAGTTAAATTCACCCAGAGGTCTCCCATCAAAATGCTGTAAGTAATTATTATAGATTTAGTATAGAGAGTAGTTGAGAATCACTTGGAGAAATAAAAGTTTCTTTGCAGTTCTGCAGTGGGATGGGGAAAGATATCAGGGCCTTTGCCATCTTTGCCTAGCTTGGATGTGAACAGAAAATGTTGCGGGGGATGGTGCAGGACTGGGCCATGTGAATTAGGCTGAGACTGGGGCCTGGAGTACCCGTGTGAAATGGGGGACCATCAGCCAGAAGTGGGTCCAGCCCTGCCCTTACTGACTAGCTGTGTCATCTTGGGCAGATGCTTAATGTTTTGGGACTCCAGCTGGGGATAATTATGCCCTCCTGGAAATGTCACAATGACAACTGAGAAAATGTGTGTGAGCAGTTTTTGATGAATCCCAAACAACAGAACATGTAAGAAAACGAGCAGGTTGGGGAAGGGTATCTGGAGAAAGGAATGATCACAGGGTTCACAGGGCTGTGTTGTGGGGCTTCCTGGGTGCTGTGAGTCATTTCAGTTTCAGTTTAGTTGCTCAGTCATGTCTGACTCTTTGCAACTCCATGGACTGCAGCACCCCAGGCCTCCCTGTCCATTACCAACTCCCGGAGTTTACTCAAACTCATGTCCATTGAGTTCGTGATGCCATCCAACTATCTCACCCTGTGTTGTCCCCCTCTCCTCCCATCTTCATTCTTCCCCAGCATCAGGGTCTTTCCAAATGAGTCAGTTCTTCACATCAGGTGGCCAAAGTATCGGAGCTTCAGCTTCAACATCAGTCCTGCCAATGAATATTCAGGCCTGATTTCCTTTAAGATTGAATGGTTGGATCTCCTTGCACTCCAAGGGACTCTCAAGAGTCTTCTCCAACACCACAGTTCAAAAGCATCAATTCTTCAATGCTCAGCTTTCTTGATAGTCCAGCTCTCACAACCATACATGACTATTGGAAAAACCATAGCTATGACTAGATGAACCTTTGTTGGCAAAGTAACGTCTCTGATTTTTAATATGCTGTCTAGGTTGGTCATAACTTTTCTTCCAAGAATCAAGTGTCTTTTAATTTCATGGCTGAAGTCACCATCTGCAGTGATTTTGGAGCCCCAAAAGATTGTCTGTCACTATTTCAGTTGTTTCCCCATCTGTTTCCCATGAAGTAATGGGACCAGATGCCATGATCTTAGTTTTCTGAATGTTGAGTTTTAAGCCAACTTTTTCACTCTCCTCTTTCACTTTCATCAAGAGGCTCTTTAGTTCTTTTTTGCTTTCTGCCATAAGGGTGATGTCATCTGAGGTTATTGATGTTTCTCGATCTTGATTGAGAATTATTATTGGTTATTGGCAATCTTGATTCCAGCTTGTGCTTCATCCAGCCCAGCATTTCTCATGATGTAATCTGCATATAAGTTAAATAAGCAGGTGACAATATACAGTGTTGATGTACTCCTTTCCTGATTGGGACCAGTCTGTTGTTCCAAGTCCAGTTCTAACTGTTGCTTCTTGACTTGCATACAGATTTCTCAGGAGGCAGGTCAGGGAGTCTGGTATTCCCATCTCTTTAAGAATTTTCCACAGTTTGTTGTGGTTCACACAAAGGCTTTGGCATAGTCAATAAAGCAGAAGTAGATTTGAAAGTCATGGAGATCCCTAAACAGTGGCTCACAGACTTTAGAGTGCATTTAAATCCCCCAGAGGGCTGGGTTAAGGGCTGCATGGCCAGACCTTACCCCCAGAATTTCGATTCAACAGGTCCAAGCTGCATCAGGGAGTGTGAACCCCCATCAAGTTCTCAGGACTAAGGGGTGGTTCCAATAGGGAGCCATACCAACCTCTGCTCCCAACAACATCTTACCCTGGCACCCTGGTTCTGGCGAGGATGAGCCCAGGAGTGTCTAAGCTCAGCACCCCTCCCACCTGCCTTGCCTGTGCACCCACTGCTCATGTTTCCACCAACCAAATCCAAACCTTCTTCACTCAACCCCGGCTTCTCTCCTTGACCACACCCTGTGGCTCCAACCTCCCCCTTGCCTGAGAAAAGTGTAGCCTCCAGTTAACTCTCCAGAAAAGAAAAAAAAAAAAAAAAAACTACACACAGAGATATACACAAAAATATCCTTTACAGAGTGGTTGTAATTTCAAATGACTGAAAACAACCTATCTCTCTGTGGATGAGAAATGGTTGAATGACTTCAACACATGTCTACCACAGAATATTATGCAGCAGTTGAATAAGGAGATGGTTCTGAAGGTGCTAAGGTGAATTATTCCCAATACATTAAGAAGAAAAATGCAAGCTGCAGAACAATATGTACAGTGTGATCGCATTCAAAAAAAGAAAATTAAAGAAATACACAGCAAAAATTGTATATTTCTATAGTCAATGTTTATTTATAGATAGAAACAAAAGGCACAAGATTAAAAACAAAACTAAAAGAATTGACCATCTCTGGACAGGAAACTAGGATGGTAATGTGATCAAGGGGAACTTGTATTTCATCTATATTGCTTGGAGATTTCAAGGACATGTTCATGTATAACTTGAATTATTAAAAAATAAAAGTATAGACAATGGAAGCTGAGTGATGACAGGGACTCTGCCACCTGTGTCCCTAAGTTCTGCATCTGTCTTCATTTCCTTTCCTTCCATCTCAAAAGAAGATGGACCTGGAGATTATCACACTAAGTGAAGTAAGTCAGACAGAAAAAGACAAATATATGATATTGTTTATATGTGGAATCTTAAAACTATGACATGAATTAACTTATTCACAAAACAGAAACAGACTCACAGACTTAGAGAACAGGGATGGGGTGGGCATAGAGATAGATTGGGAATTTGGGATGGACATATACACACTGCTATATTTAAAAAAGATAATCATCAAGGACCTACTATGTAGCACAGGGAACGCTGCTCTATATTCTGTAATAACTAAATGGGAAAAGAATTTGAAAAAGAAGAGATCCATATGTATGTGTAACTGAATCAGTTTGCTGGACACCTGAACCTAATACAAAATCGACTATTTACGTTGTAAATCAACTGCGCTCCAATATAAAATAAAAATTGAAAAAAAAACACTGGACAAACGACCTCCCTTCTTTCCAAGATTTATTTTTATTCCAAGAGCCAAGTGATCCCTGACACTGAATGCCGACATCTCCCCCACACCTTTGTCCTTCCACTGTGCTGTCACTGGTGTGTTCCCCCAACCTCACCGCCAGCTGCTCCTGCTGGGTATGGTCAAGTCTCTGTGTTTCTAGAGGTCTGCTTGACTCTCCCAGTATAGACCATCTGAGCTGGATACTTTTCTTCAACGAGACTCTGTCTTCATAACAGAAATGGGCGTTTTATAAGCATTGCTTCTTCCAATGAATTTTCTATCAACACCTTAATGGGAATTACATGGAAATGAGGAGTCAGTTGGGAAGAGATGTCCCAAGCTTCTGACACCTGTGAAGATTCTGCATTTACCTAAACCTTCTTTTACATCTCTGGGGAAATATTTTCATTACTTAGATCCTATACCTATTTTATCAGACTCACCACTAGAGATTTTGAGTTCTTTGATATGCAAATAACATCTCCAGTTGCACTATATTTCCTAATTAAGCACTGCTTGTGTGTGGAAAGGCTATCATTGTAAAAAAATTTGGGCCACCTTATTAAACTCTTATTCTCTGAGATTTGATCATCTTGAGTTTCTTCACATGCTGTCCTAAAATGATCAACTTTGAATACAGTTTTCCAAAAGTATCTTCTTATTTATAATTCATATCTTATTTAACAGACTCCAAGACAAAGCAAATCATAATTATGATAGGCATCTAGGTTGTTCTCTTTTTGTGTTTTTAAAAAATAACTATAATTACATATAATTCATCTGTACAAAGATAATGTTTACTAGAGTGCATGGCCAAAAAAAATCACTTCTTTTTTCCCCCTAGTTTTTGTTTAGAATAAAAAAGTGGATGTTGATTTTCATCAAATTACTTCAGCATCTTTTTGGCTGCATTTTTTTACATCTTAATATTAACCTTTTGTTCTTGGGACACATGGTACTTGATCCTAGTGAGTGATCAATTTCATATAGGATTTGTTATTTTTGTTTCTTTGTTAAAACTTTTTGCATCTATAGCAGGCACTTGAAAATCATGAGATATGTCTGAGATTATCACAAAGTATAGCAAAAAGGCGTGGATGTAGATTTATCACCTTTTATTTCTCAGTAATGTTAGTGTGACTTCTTGGCTTTCTTACGAATCATATATGAATCTTACGGCATTTGTTTCTCAGGAACACAACTTTATAATACAGAAATGGTCGCTGTTCTTGTTTGAGGTTTTTGAAAGCAGACCCTGAGTTGAGGATTTGGCTGCAGGTAGGGCTTCCCTGGGAATCCCAGGTGTGGCACTAGTGGTAAAGAACCAGCCTGCCAATGCAGGAGACATAAGGGATGCAGTTTCAATCCCTAGGTTGGGAAGATCTCCTGGAGGAGGGCATAGCAACCCACTCCAGTATTCTTGCCTAGAGAATCCCCATGGACAGAGAAGCCTGATGGGCTAGGGTCCATGGGGTTGCAAAGAGTCAAACACAACTAAAGGGACTAGCACACAAGAATGCACACAAGGTATTTGAGATCTGACCCCAGGATGCCTGAGTAGGAGTAGGGGAGGAGGACAGGGAGAGAAGCCAAGCCAAGGAAGGCCCAATTAGGGAGCGAGTGATTCATGTGAACAATTTGGGATTCACCCGGCTGGCAACCTCTGAGAAAGACTGAGAACACACCTAGACCAATGGGAAAGTTGAGGGCTTCTCTGGGGGCATGAGATCCCACCTTCTCTGGTCTGTCTGCTCTGCCAGCAGGAGAAGTGAGCACCCAGTCCCTGGGTACCAGAGATGCTGGTGGGCAAAGTGTAAGGAGGGGCATCTCCACCCAACCTGCTGAACACAGGAGATGCTGACAGCATTAAAGTGTCTGCTCCAAACAGCAGTCCCACAGTGACCTTTTCAAAGTTTAATTCCCCATTTTATGAGAGACCTTTGCTACAGTGAAAGTATTCATTAAACTTTCTCCAGCTAGTTTCCCTCCAAATTATCTACATATACGATGATGCTGTTTGGGTCAGTGATGCTGATGAATAAAAATTCAAGGGAGACTATAACTGCTTCCTGGAGTGCCTTCATTCCTAACATCCTGCTGTTTCAAGGCACCCATGCTGCTAAGTCGCCTCAGTCGTGTCCGACTCTGTTCGACCCCATAGACAGCAGCCCACCAGGCTCCCCCGTCTGTGGGATTCTCCAGGCAAGAGTACTGTAGTGGGTTGCCATTTCCTTCTCCAATGCATGAAAGTGAAAAGTGAAAATGAAGTCGCTCAGTCGTGTCCAACTCTTCGTGACCCCATGGACTGCAGCCTAACAGGCTCCTCCATCCATGAGATTTTCCAGGCAAGAGTTCTGAAGTGGGCTGTCATTGCCTTCTCTGAAGGCACCCATAGGTACGTGTAAATAGCTCCAGTTTTCAAGAGGACTAAGTCAGTGTCTTATTTTTGTCCCCAAAGAGCCCATCCAGAGCCAGCCAACCTTACATGTTCCCATCCTGGCACTGCTCATCCCAGACCCTCAGCCTGACTTGGTGATGCAACCTCTCCTCACCTGAGGGATAGAATAGCATTAGGCAAGAGAAGGAGGCTTTAGTAACTTGTACTGCTTGGTAATGGAGCTGGCTCCCCATGGAATAACTGAGAATTTTGAGTCCTGCTGGAATGTCCTCAGAGCTTCGCAGATACCTTCTTTCTGCCCCAGAACTCCTCTGTAGCTCTGGAAACTTAAAAAGTGCTGCCCAAGAACCATCTCTGAGTATGGATCAGTCCTGCTTTGAGCATCTGCCAAAGCACATGATCATCATGTGATCCCAAGCTGTGGCTTTTTATGCGTGAGACAGAAGAGGCAACCAGGCTCCAGATTGGTGCTCTCTGATCCCATTTGCATTGAGTAATGTCTAGTACAAAGAAACATTGTTAAATGGGTCTTGGGAGTGACAATGAATTAGCCCATCTGGATGCCTGCATGGGCTGCTTTCTCTTATCTAGGCCTTTGTTTAAATATCAATTTCTCAGGAAAGCCTTCACTAACCACCCTTCCTAACACAGCAAATCCTACTCCAGACACTCCCTTCTCCCTTTCTTTGCTGTATTTCCTCTGTATCACTTCTCACACTTTGACATCAGCATATTTTACTCATCTGTGGTCTGTCTGTCCTCTCCAGAATGTGAGCTCCACCCGGCTCAACTTTTTGCTCATTTGGTTCATTGTTGAAGATCCAGTGCCTAAGTAGGGCCTGGAACATAGAAATACTCAATAATTTCTGTAGAATAAAGAAAAAGAGGAAATAAATTAATGAGTAAAGAACTATTGTGACCAAGGCCCTAGGCTGTGACCACATTTTTATCAGTGCCAGAAAACTTTTGTGGGGCAAAGTAGCAAGTTATACATAACTTTAGAGTTAGTTGAAGACCAGTTATATAATTATGGAATGCTAGACTATTTGATAGATCCAGGACAAAGGTGAGAACAGATGAAATTAGAACTTTCCCTGCCAAAGAAATGGAGCTCTGATGGACGAAGCTTGGGAAACCTGAATGTCTGGTGGGGAATCGAAATGCTCATTACAGGAAACCCTGCCTAAGTAGTCACAAGAGATCCTTCTCATCCAGGACACAGGAAGGGGGCTATGAGCTGACACCACACAGCTGAACCACACAGGGGTCAGTGTGGTGATCCAGCTCCAGCAGGTTCTACATCAGACCTGTATTGTTCAGTCACTCAGTTGTGTCCAAATCCACGCCAGTCCAACTCTGGCATGAACAGCAGCATCCCTTCATCATCTCCCAGAGTTTTCTCAGACTCATGTCCATGGAGTTGGTGTGCCATCCAACCATCTCATCCTCTGTCATCCCCTTCTCCTCCTGCCTTCAGTCTTTCCCAGCTTTTGGGTCTTTTCTAATGAGTCAGCTCTTCACATCAGGTGGCCAAACTATTAGAGCTTCAGTTTCAGCATTAGTCCTTCCAATGAATATTAAGGGTTGATTTCCTTTTGGATTGACTGGTTTGATCTCCTTGCAGTCCAACGGACTTTCAAGAGGCTTCTCTCCAGACCTTGGTAAAGATTTTTTGCAGGATCTGTCTATATAAACAAATGTGCTCAGAGACTAGGTTTTCTCAACCTTTACCACAACTTCTTTCCTGAAAATGTCACTCCAGAATCTGCTTGGCAACCCCACACTCACTGCAGCTGCCCTGTTAACTACAGTACTGGGGGCTCTTGTGGAGACCACAGCTTCCCAACTTCCCATAAGCTGGCTGAACCAGAGGTGCTCAGGGTGTCTGCACAGGAGAAGGTTCCTTAAGTTTCCCACAAAGGAAAAGCAGGAGAGCCTAAATTAAATGAGCAAATGGATAATCACTTTCTAAACAAAATCTACTTCAAAATTGAATTAGCTAAACAAGGATAAGTGCAGGAACAACTCAGATTTATATTCAAAATCGACAGGATGCCTGTAGATTTCCAACAGGCACTCCCAGATAAGCAGGCAGGCATGCTTTCTCCATTTGGGGGTCTTTATTCCTTCACTAAAAATAAATAAATAAATAAATAAATAAAAATTGTGTTTCCATCTGCTTTAAAGTTAAGTTTTAGAAAGAGAGTTCCAGAATTTAATGTTTAGGCCAAACCTCACAGTTTCATAGCAGCCTTGCCATGTCTAACTAAGGATGACTCACATTTGCAGAGCTCTCCCTGTTTAAGAGAGCATCCTGTTTCACATTGATTTTGCTCTTTCACAATCCTGGGAGGAACTCGGGCAGGGATTCACATGATTATTAGGTGAAATAGGATGCCTTTTTACCGGAAAAATAAAAATGTAAATCTCAGAGTGGCTAAGTGACTGGCCTGGGGTCACCCAGCACAAAACTTCATTCCATTACTTCTGTATCTGGCTCCTTTTGCCTTCCTCAAACTGTCCTGGGAACTCTTATTTGATCTCCAAGTCCTTGTAACCACATCATCATGCATTTTTGTCCTTGCTAGTAGGTCTATAACTGATTCTGAAACTAGGTCAAGTCTGCATGTTTTTGCAGCCCAGAAAAAGTGTGGGGATCATGAAGCTGTGGGGACCACCTCCCTGCACAGCCATCAAATTAGGGTGTGGACCACAGATGCTGACTGCAGGGCTCCAGGGGAATCAACAATGCTTTAATCCATATTTTTTTCTCAGGAAAAGAAAAAAAAAAGGTATTAAAAACAAATGAAAATTTCTTTTTTTTTTAAAAAAAAATTAATTTATTTATTTTACTTAACAACATTGTATTGGTTTTGCCATACATTGACTTGAATCCGCCATGGGTGTACATGTGTTCCTCATCCTGAACCCCCCTCTTCTGAACTTCTTTAAGCCATGGAAGAGAAGCCCAAGACTGCCTAGCCGCCTATCTTTCTATAGCCCAGACATGGATGGGCACTTCACAGTGCTGCCACTCTGAGAAGCAGTAACAGGATCGCACCCCCACTCCCACCTTCCGCCCCAGTTCTTGCTTCCTTCCTCCAGGACTCACACCAGTCACTGGTGGTCTGCAAGTTTCCATAGAGACAATTACCAGTTATTTGGATACCATGTTATCTTGGATACCATGCCCAGAAATCCCTACAAAAGTCTTCCGGCCTGCAAAGATTCCCCATGGTGCCTCCAATAACCAAACAGACTTTTCATCTTTCTCATTTATCCTTACAATCACTCACATGTTTATTCACCTGCTGTGCCCTGATTCTGAGCCACACTTCAAGCCAAGTTACCAGGAATAAGGAGGAGAGAATGGATCTCAGCTGGTATCAGGGAGCTCATAGACTATTATAACCATCTAACTAACACAGCATGAAGTATTGTGTTATAAAATGAACACAGAAGTACTGTTTGCATGCCAGAAAAGGGAGATTTCATTCCAATGGGATGTTGCAGAAGAGTTTGTGTGGAGGTGACATTGTTCTGGGTCATTAAGAATGAAGAGGAGGGTTTAACTGAGCAGAGTAAAAAGGGGTGTCTCCTTCAGGCAGTGGGACCCTGGAACAAAGACCTGGGGCCTGAAAGAACACAGCAACTATTGAGCATGGTGGTGGATTTGGATGTAGAAAGGAGAATGTGACAGAAGTTGTGCCCAGGAGGTCAATGGGACCAGGTAGAGGATAGACCAGAGCCTGGACTTGAACCTGCAAACAACATGGGGCCAGAGAGCACTTGGGAGATGAAGTTCAAGACTCCTGGGTCTAGTTTACAGTTGCCAGGGGGAAGGGATAGTCAGGGAGCTTGGGATGGACACATGTACACACTGCTATATTTAAAATGGATAACCAACAAAGACCTACTGTATAGCACAGGCAATTCTGCTCAATGTTATGTGGCAGCCTAGATGGGAAAGGAGTTTGGGGGGAATGGATACTTGTCTATGTATGGCTGAATCCCTTCGCTGTTCACCTGAAGCTATCACAACATTGTTAATCAGCAATCAGTTCAGTTCAGTCACTCAGTCGTGTCCGACTCTTTGCGACCCCATGAATCTCAGCATGCCAGGCCTCCCTGTCCATCACCAACTCCCGGAGTTTACTCAAACTCATGCCCATCGAGTCGGTGATGCCATCCAGCCATCTCATCCTCTGTCGTCCCCTTCTCCTCCTGCCCCCAATCCCTCCCAGTATCAGGGTCTTTTCCAATGAGTCAACTCTTCGCATGAGGTGGCCAAAGTATTGGAGTTTCAGCTTCAGCATCAGTCCTTCCAATGAACACCCAGGACTGATCTCCTTTAGGATGGACTGGTTGGATCTCCTTGAATAATCCAATACAAAATAAAAAGTTAAAAAAAAAAGAAAGAATCCTAGGTCTGGGGAGGAACAGGGCATGTGTACATCCATGGTGAGGTCAAGGGTCATCTCTGGATGATGCTACACACAGTGTCGGTTCTCTGACCCAAGGGGCCCCAGAGCCTGCATAAGCACCAGTGAGGCCCCCACCCCCAGAAGGCCTGCCTCCTACTGCAACATGGAGGGTTACCTTCTACCCAGGACTGCCCTGGAATCACTCCTCGTGATTCCACTGTATGGTCTTTCACTGTATGCTCACATCAGGTGTCTCTCTGTGGCTCCCTGCTGTGGATGAGCCCATCCCAGGCTTCTTTCCCCTCAAGGGCCATGAGCAAGGCAGCTGCCAGTCAACTGGCATGAGAGGCGTCATCGTCCAGAGGTTTGGGTTCCCTCTCTTGTTCTAGTCTTAATCAGGATATCCTGTGCACTGAGACCCCAGAGAGCTAGCTGTGTCTGTGTAGGTTAGCTTCTTCCAGCCGGAGGGCCAGGCACAGAGGCTCTGGGCCACAGGCTCATGAAGAAGATCCCCAAATCCTACTTGTTGAAGCATTCAAGACTTGGAGCCTAACTGGGAAGGTCTGCAGCCCACTAACCTTTTTAGACAAACACCTGTCACATGACTGCCAGGAGCCAGATACTTTTCAAGTATGGAACGTGTAGAAAGCAGCAATGCAATCTTTTCTTCTCAGACTAAGTCACTGAGGGAGACATTGCCCCTGCCATGGCCAGAGAGCTGTGAAAGCACAAAAAAGAGGGACTTAACCCAGGCTTGGTCTTCCCTGGCGGCTCAGATGGCAAAGAATCTACCTGCAATATGGTAGACCCAGGTTCGATCCCTGGATCAGGGAGATACCCTGGAGAAGGGAATGGCAACCCACTCCAGTATTCTTGCTTGAGGAATTCCATGGATGGAGGAGCCTGGTGGGCTACAGTCCAAGAGGTTTCAAAGAGCTGGACACAACTTAGTGACTAAACCACCATCAACCCAGCCTTGGTGAGGAGGAGAGATAGTTTAGTCAGTGAAGGGTTTCTGAAGAGGGAAGACAAGCATCTACATGGCGCTTGTGTGGGAGCCTGTGGAGTCACAGCCACCGCCCTGGAAGGGGGGGTGAAGCCCAGAGGGTGGGGCCCTCACTGAGCCAGGAGAAAACGCCATCTTCCCCGCTCCTCTCCTCTCCCTGGATGCCGGGAGTTAGCTTCCCTCTCCCCTTGGCTTTCCAGGCCTAGACCGAAAAAAGCTGGGATTGGTGGTTCACTTCAGGGCCAGCTCAGACTCAGCTGCAGCTGGGCCCACTGGCAGTCCGGGGGCCTGGGTGTGTCACAGTAAGCCCACCGTCTTGAGCAAAGCCTTTGTTCTACAATGGAAGGAAGCCTGGGGTTGGAGTCAGCCAGGCAGCTCTGGCTCTGGCCTGCACTCCACAGCCTTGGACTAATTATTCCTCTCTCTAGCCTCATTTCCCCTCCTCTGCAAGGAAGGAGCTGAGCATCCATCCAGCCTTCTTATGATACAATTCTGCGATCAACACATTCAGTGCCAGAGGTCTAGGCCCCATGCCAAATCAGATGTTGCTAATCACCCACGGCCACAGAATTGGAAAGCAGCAGTGTCAGGGATACAGGCTGTGTGCCCCAACCACACACAAGCCCTTCTCACTCTGAGGCCGTTTAGGACCAGAAGACCTGCTCTCATAAAAGAATCTGTGGCTTTGCCTTGCTCAAACCAGTCTTAATCATTCTAACCACATGGCAAAACTCAGCCACTCCGGTTTGCAGAACAACTCCCTCATAATCACAGAATGTGCCAGATCTCTTGATGTCTGTCCCCATGGACAGCTTTGCCAGTTGTCTCCGGGAATTAAGACACTCCTGGAGCTCAGGCCAAATTATTTTCCCTGGAAGCAGAGTTTCTTTGTAAATTTGTAACCCAGCCTATCACCTCATGTGCTAATGGAAGGAGCCAGTAGGACACCAAGGATATAAATGTTTATTACTCTGGGTTGGATGTTGTGCTGGGCATGCCACTCTCATCACTGCATGTGGTCCCTAAACCGAGGAGGAGGCTGAGTGATAAGTCCTAAGACAGATAGCTGAAAAGTGAGAAAGAGGGGAATAGAACTCAGGTCTGACTTCAAAATCCATTGCTGCTGCAAGGGTATATGTTTTGACTGCAGCACCCACATGCTTGAAAAAGAAAATGTCACTGCACTTAAATCTTTGTGGGACTGTGCTTTGGTAAAGCTTCGGTGCAGGGTCTAACCCCACCCTGCCTCTGATTCTCTTTCCTTTATTAACCTGGAGATCAGGTCCTCCAGCAAAGAGTACTCAAAGTAGATATTCAGCTGTCCAGCTTCTGAATGCCTTCACACACACACACACACACACCAGGACTGGGGTAGAGAGGAAACATACACACTGAGTACATACTGCCTTTTAGCTTACACAACAATTTTACATTTGTTATCACATCCAATCTTCACACCAATTACTAAGGGAACACCATCACTGCCACTTTCTTAACTTTTAAAAAACTTTTATTTTGACATAATTATGTAGTCACAGGAAGTTTCAAAGAGTACACAGAGGTCCCCTGTACCCTTTACTCAGCTTCCCACAATGGGTACGTCGTATGTAACTATAGGACAATATCAAAACCAGGAAGTTGACAACCAGGAAGTTGACATTAGCATGACATTAGTGTGCATGGACAGTTCTATATCAGTTTATCACATGTGTAGAACTGAATAGCTGCCATGGCAAAAAAGCCAATATTATAAGATCAGATATCATGCGGTTCCATCTATATACTAGCACTCTCAATTTAAAGGTGCAAAACTGATGTTCAGAAAGATGATGTGATTTGCTCAGAGTCACACAACTAGTGAGTGGTTTGTGAACCCAGGCCATGACTCCAATCAAGTGCACCAGATTGCTCTGGTTAAGGTTAGGGACAGGAAGTGACTCAGCACAGATCTCAATGAAAATTCTCAAAAAAGTTTATTCCCTGAAGGAAACAGAACTAGCATTGCAAGACTACTCTCTCCAGTCTTCAGTCTTCATCTGGGAAGGGTCTGCTCCTACCCTGACAGCCCCTAAGAGTTGGTGACAGGCTGGCTTTCAACACCAAGTTCTGTAGGATCTGGGACAACTGTGGCCTCATAACATGGCCACTTATTAGTTGTAGTTCTAAGGAGGCCCAACCTAAATCTCAGTTCTGGATTCCAGCTCATCTGCCCCCACAGAGCTCTCAGAGAGGCTTGTCATAAAATGTTAAGGGTTCTGGAATTTCCTGAGCATTTGTCCCAAGTGCTATGCTTTTATACAAGGGAGGAATGTGTGCTCAGAGTTTTTGATTGCCTAAGAATCCTGCAAATGTGATTTGACCAAGCTGGTATTCCCAGCATGTGACGTTTACAGGAAGAAATGTCCTGCCATCATTGGCTTGATTCAGGCAATCATCATTTCTGCTTGGACAATTACAAATTTTCCTCATCGTATCTCTGTTCTGAATCTTATCCTGCTCCAATCTTTTCCTCCCATATCTTTCTAGAATCACCAGTTGTGTGAACAATAACTGGCATGTCAGTCACTGCAGTGAGGACTAAAGTTAGGACCCATGATCCCATTTATTCTCCACAAAGATATTACAAAGTAGAACCTCCCAGGCTCCACACTTCACAGATTGGAAACACACTTAGGGAGGCTTCCACAAATACCCTGAGTTGAGTAAGAAGGAAGGGTGGTACTGAATGCAGACTCGATTGATTCCAGACTACTGCCTTTTGTTTACACAAACATATCTAACCTTATCATTCTGCTTAAAAGATGGGGTAGATTCTTGTCTCTCTCTCTGCCCACTGCCTCCTAAATACAACTATAAACCCTGGAAATAAACACAAGAGACAAACAAAGGAGGACAATACAGATGGAAGTAGGATGGTGTACTGGTTGGGGACCCCAGGGCCAGAGGAATGACACAGTAGCAGAGAATCTTATGACTGTCAACCCAACAGAAAATTGTCAATTATTCCCAAATTGATCTACAGATTAAGTGCAATTAGTATAGAGATGCCATGAAGTTTTTCTTTTTGTACTGATAGACAATATTATTCTAAAATTTAAACGTAAAGGCACAGTACTAAAAAAAGATCAAGCTAAGAAGAGCAAAATGGAAATAGGCCCTCTATGCTAAGGCTTACTCTAGAACTACAGTAATCTAGAGAACATGGTACTGGTAGATACAAGGCACTAAATCAATGAGACCTACACACATATCCCTAACTGATTTACTAAGTTGCCAAAGCAAGTCAATAGAGGAAGAATAGCTTTTTCAACACAGGATGCTGGAAGAATCAAACAAAAATAAGTAAATAAACTTCAACACAGTACTCACACTTTACAGAAAAATTAATTCGAAATGGATAACAGATTAATGTTAAATTTGAAAGTGTAGAACCTTTAGAAAAAAGCATGGGAGAAATTATTCTGGAACTCAGTTCAGTTCAGTTCAGTCCAGTCATTCAGTCATGTCTGATTCTTTGCGATCCCATGAGCTGTAGCGCGCCAGGCCTCCCTGTCCATCACCAACTCCCGGAGTTTAACCAAATTGATGTCCATCGAGTCGGTGATGCCATCCAACCATCTCATCCTCTGTCATCCCCTTCTCCTCCCGCCTTCAATCTTTCCCAGCATCAGGGTCTTTTCCAATGAGTCAGTTCTTTGCATCAGGTGGCCAAAGTCTTGGAGTTTCAGCTTCAATATCAGTCCTTCCAATGAACACTCAGGACTGATCTCCTTTAGGATGGACTGGTTGGATCTCCTTGCAGTCCAAGGGACCTTCAAGAGTCTCCTCCAACACCACAGTTCAAAAGCATCAATTCTTTGGTGCTCAGCTTTCTTTATAGTCCAACTCTCACATCCATACTGGAGAAGGAAATGGCAACCCACTCCAGTATTCTTGCCTGGAGAATCCCAGGGATGGAGCAGCCTGGTGGGCTGCCATCTATGGGGTTGCACAGAGTCGGACATGACTGACGCGACTGATATGACTTAGCAGCAGCAGCAGCAGCACATCCATACATGACCACTGGAAAAACCATAGCCTTGACTCGACAGAACTTTGTTGGCAAAGTAATGTCTCTGCTCTTTAATATGCTATATATGTTGATCATAATTTTCCCTCCAGGGAGCAAATATCTTTTAATTTCATGGCTGTAGTCACCATCTGCAGTGATTTTGGAGCCCCCAAAAATAGTCTGTCACTGTTTCCATTGTTTCCCCATCTGTTTGCCATGAAGTAATGGGACCAGATGCCATGATCTTAGTTTTTTGAAACTTGAGCTTTAAGCCAAATTTTTCACTCTCCTCTTTCACTTTCATCAAGAGGCTCTTTAGTTCTTCACTTTCTGCCATAAGGGTGGTGTCATCTGCATATCTGAGGTTATTGATATTTCTCCCAGCAATCTTGATTCCAGCTTGTGCTTCATCCAGCCCAGCGTTTCTCATGATGTACACTGCATATAAGTTAAATAAGCAGGGTGACAATATACAGCCTTGTCATATTCCTTTTCCTATTTGGAACCCGTTCTGGAACTATCACTAGATGAAGAGTTCTTACACTTGACACTAAAAGCACAGTTCATGATAGGAAAATTTGATATACTGAACTGAATAAAAATTTGAAATATTTTCTCTGTAAAATACACTGGTGGGAGTATGAAAAGACAACTAAAATAGGAAGAAAATATTTCCAAATCAGATGTTTCAAAAAGTACTCATATCTAGAATATAGAAAGAATCTTCAAAATGCAACAGCAAAAAAAAAAAAAATCTAGTTATGTAATGGACAAAAGACAAATTTACATTCACTGAAAGAGGATATATAGATGGTAAATAGGCACAGGAAAAGATACACAACAGCAGTAGCTATTAGAAAAAAATCAAATAAAAACAAAATGAGATGTGACTATATATTTATAATCACAGCTAAAATTAAAAAAAAAAAAAAGAAGTCTCCTAATACTGGAAAGGGTATAGAGAAATTCATTCACTCATTCAGTGTTGTCAGGAAGGTAAAATGTACAGCCACTCTGGAAAGAGTATGAAAATTTCTTACAAAACTAAACATGCGACTACCACACAACTTAGAAATTACACTCTTGGCCATTTACCCCTGAGAAGTGAAAAGGTGTGTGCCTGTGAACACCTGTACCTAAATGTTCATAGCACTTTTAGTTATAATAGGCAAAGGCTGGAGACAGTCAAGATGGTGCCTTTGATGGGTGAATGATTAAACACACTTTGCTTACCCCTACCTTGTGTATTAGGCAAGGTTTTCCAGAGAAATAGAACCAATATTTGTGTATCCATTTATCAATAGAATAGAACAAGAATTGAAATTGATCACTATCTTCCTGGAAATCCTTAGGTCACGGTGTCTTTGAACCTTGCTAACTGCATAGGATGACTCACCTACGGAAGATGCGTATGGCTCACGGCCCCTGTGGAGGCAGCCAGGCTCCCCTCCTCCCTGACCTTCGGCCTGCATTCCCACACAGAGGGTCCAGAGTGCTGGGCTGGCTTGCCACTCTTTCTCTCATGACCTGAAGCTCTGCAGATCAAGTCACCAAAATAGGGTTTGGCAAAGTTAGACTTTTCCTTTCAGGGAAGGAGCCAGGATGCCAGATTTAGTGATTTGCGAATGGAGGCTCCATCCTACAGATGCCAGTGCATGTCTGTAGTGCAGCAGCTGTGATGCTGCCTGGTGTGTGTACGAGGCCGCAGAATGAAAGGCCTGTTGCTGAAGACAATCGAGTCACAGGTGACTACATGCATAGGGGCTCCTTGCTCAAGTCTGGCTCACTCCAGGCAGATGTTCTTAACTGCCTCAAATCATGAAGTCTTCCAAAGAGGCAGACAGGAAAGTCAGGTGATTTCCTACCACAGAAATGAGGTGAAATGTATTTTCTGGTCGGACAGAGTTGAGATCATTTGACATGGAGCCCAGAATAGCAGGTTTTTGGGACTCAGAAGCATTCTTTATCCCAGTGATCTCATTCTACATCCATGGGTACTGATGCGTGAATAAAGAGGAGCTGAATGTTCAAGGTTCAGGATCAAATGCTTATTTCCTGGCCCAAGCAAGAATAAAGCCCATAATGACTGCAATAGCCTTAAACAAGTAGTTTCAAGCTCTTAGCCTTTTCGGCAAAGTAATAACCACCATCTGTTTATCCATGCATTCAAAAGCATTTATTGAACATCTACTATGAACTGAATATCACACAAGTCACCAGGGATTCAAAGATGCAAAGCAGAATTTTGCCCTTAAGAAGGCACAGAGATATATGGAAAATAAAGTGGAATAATAATGGTGGGATAGTGGAAAGCCCCAAGCTCTGGGCAAAACTGGCCCCCAGGTGACCTCAGGGACCCCAAGGTGAGCAGCACAGCATGGTATGGCTAGCTTGATGGGTGGGTCCCTCCTGATAGCCACTGCCAACATCTGTGGCAATGAGCTTGGCTGCTTGGGACATTTGAAATCAATAGGAAGCCTGAAGTCTTAATGGGGCACCTGGGGTATAGTCACTTGGTTATTCCAGTGTAATTTTTTAGAGCCAGGACGTAACTAGGAGCTGAACTCATAAAACACAGTAATTAAAGTTTTCGATATGGTTGATGTATCTATCTCTGGTTTTTCTTTGATAAGACAGCCGAGTTCCAACAGGAATAAATGCTTACAGAGGAACAATGAATCGTGCTTCTTCTGAATTGGTATGCCCTTGTCCTGGCATGAGCTTTGCAGAGGAAGGAATGCTAAGCTGGGATAGGGTCCTGAGTATGGCTCAGACAGGATACAGTTTTCCCCAGAGTCTATGGCCACTTGATTGAGCCTGCTGGGGAGTTTGCCAGATCCAGTCTCACATAAGTCCAGGACTGGTCCAGGAAATGTCATAATTCTGGGTGTCATCACCTCTCTAAGGAGTCTTGACCAGACTCTTGGTTCTGAGCATTCTACAGCCAGCCTTTCATAAACTTGGCACACCCATCAATACCCACAGAAATCTAACGGCACATGGTGGCCAGTCTGAATGCTCTGTTCCAAGGGATCCTAGGACTGCACAGAGCACCAAGGCCAGATATTTGGGGCTAACCAGACATAAGGTTTGCCCTAGAGGATGCTGGTGCAATTAGTACAGGGGGCAGTGGGGCCAAGAAAGACACCATCAGGGAAGGAGGCGTGGTGAGCACAGGACACTTACGAGGAACTTCCAGAGTGACACGTATCAGAGCCTCCATCCAGGTGTGCCTCATCAGTCCAGGGGTGCTAAGCTCACACGGGGTAATGCACATGGGGCTGGAGAGATGCATTTCGTTAGGACAAAAGCTGCCTTTGGGGACTTTCTGAATAGTCTAGCACAAACCCTGGTTACAGCATTCAGCAGGGAACAAGTTACTTGTAGATCAGAACCCCAGAGTGGTCCAGAGACCATGAACCCAGCACACTGACTTATTTCACAAGTGAGGAGACTGAGCAGAGGGTTGTGTAAGACAGGCTAGAAACCCAAGTGAGATCCCAGTCTGAGCAGTTGCATGCCAGTGAACCTGCATATGTGCATGCGCGCGTGCACACACACACACACACACACACACACACACACACACACGAGTGATGCCCTCCTTGGGGCAGTCCACACTGAGAGCAAGCTAGAATTAGAGTCCATGGGTGCATATGAAAAGAGCTCCTACAAGGCTCTGCCAAGCTGTGCAGGCATCTGGAAAGAATTTCAGTCTGGGCTAAAAAACCGTGTTTAGAATGACATTTTCCTGTAATATCCCCCTTTCTAAATAGGTACATCATGGCTGTCCTGAGTCTGATTTCAAGGTCTAAAATTTGTTTGAATTCACACTGATTTGGGAAGAAAGGGGAGACAATCTGTTGTGGGAGGAACAAAAGGTAGGAGGTACAGCCTGTCCCCAGAAACCATCACAACAGCAGGCACAGTGGGTGCACTCCAGCCTCCCAGAAAGGCACAGGGCTCGGCAAGGATCCTGAAGGGGGCATATGTGTTAGCCCAGCCCCTGCCTAACCTCTTGCTATTTATGTGTAAACACAGGGGCTGAGTTGTCCCTCCCTCCCTCACTGAAGGGAGGATGCCCCAAGTTTCCTTTTCCCATTCTATGCAGAAGCAGAGGGAGGGAATCAGAGAAGCTTACATCCCTATGGGATGGATGCTAGTGAAAGAAGGGTCTGTGGAAGAAGGACCATAAATTCACGTGAGGTTCAGAAAACAAAGTTAAAACTGTTCTTCCTTTTCTTAACGAATTGCCTCTCATTCTGTAGAGCTCAGCAGGATAGGCAACAGGGACTCACTTCTTTCTTTCTGACTGTTGATTTGCTGTGGTCCTCTGACCTCAGGAAGAGAGGAACTGCTCAGAAAGTCCCCTTTCCTCCTGCAGATCAGTACCATCAGGTGCTCCTTCTGACTGAGTTGCAGGCGAGGACAAACTCAGCACGACTCATGTTCTGAAAGAAAACAAGCCATTCTCGCCATCAACCCACTCTTTGTGCTGAATGGACCTAGTTTAAAGCTCACAGTTCCTCCCAGTGAAAGTCTGAAAATTCATTGTTCTTGCTGGTGCCATTCAGTGATGGAAAGTTCCTCAGCTCCATTGGGCTCAGAGGATACTGAGAAACTGCCATTTAGTATCTCAAATGGCAGCTCCCAACTTGTTTCTATGTGGTGCCTGGAAAGGCATTGGCTGTAGAGAGAAAATATCACGATTGGACTGTCATAAATACACAGAGCCTCTAGAGGATGCTAAACTGTTTTCTTTATCAGATCACAGAGCTATTCAATGGTAGACAGGAGATACATCTTCTCTTTACTCTTCACCCTTAGCGCTTTCCAGGTGGCGCTAGTGGTAGAGAATCTGTCTGCCAATGCAGGAGATGCAAAAGTGTGGATTCAATCCCTGGGTCTGGAAGATCCCTCAGATAAGGGAATGGCAATTCACTCCAGTATTCTTGCTTGGAATATTTCATGGACAGAGGAGTGTGGCGGGCTACAGTTCATGGAGTCTCAAGAGTCAGACAAAACTGAGCATACACCCACACACTGCACCCCTATTTCTTCCATCATGAACTCCAGAATATTTGTGCTCACCTGCCTCCCACTAAGATTGTATAATCTGTTTTTTTCCAGTGTTTTCCTTGGGGAAACTGGTGGGGGGGGGTGTGAAGTTTGGTCTTCCAGCTCTTTTAGATTAAATACTCTATAAAGTAAGGGACCTTGCTTTTGACAATATGGAAAGCTTCTTCCAACCTACCTCAGGGCATTCATTGCTATTTCTGTGTCTCTCCCCCTGCTTTTCTCCCCATGAAGGGCTGAGCGGAAGAGGAAAACCTCACACTGTTCATTAAAATAGATTTGAACCTGAGCTTCACCACCTGCTAGGTCTGTGATTTTGGGAAAACTGATCAACCTCTCTGGTTGTCCGTTTACTCATCTCTAAAATAGAGTTGTTAATACCCACCCTGTGGGGGTTTCTGAGAATTGGATTAAATAGGTAACGAGAACATTCCAGGCTTTACCACCCCTGTGTGCAAATTGGGTCACGTTCACCTTGAGAGCTGTGAGGCAGCCCCTGCTCCTGTAGGACTTCAGCTCCCCTGAGGTTCCTCCCTTGGGATCCCTCAAGTGGACCCAGGGCTGAGGGTGCTTATCTCTGCCCAGCAGACCTCACCTCCAACCTAAAGTTGTGCAATTCCTCAGCTCCCTCAGCAGCACCTCCAGCAGCCCCTGGCTTTCTCTACTTCCATTCCTAATAGTCTCTGCAGCAATTTGACACATGTTTTTCTAGCTCTTGACAAAATTGTGCTCAAGATTTGTGTAATAGCGGGGATCTCCTTTGCAATGAGTGACTGACCCTGTGTGTTCCTCTTCTCAGTACCTACCACCTTCCATGGTCCTCCACAGCATTCGCTGGCCACCCACCATCCATCCGCCTGTCTCCCTGTATCATGGACCGTAGGCATCCCCAAGTCTTAGATCAGTGCTGCCTGCAAAGCCACCATCAGAGCTCACACATGCCCTCCTAAGTCCATTCTTTGTACATATTGGTTCTTTTAGCATGAAGTGAACTTCAGGCCATTGTCCCTTCCTACCGTCTCTTGAGTCTCAGTCCTCCAACCAAAAGTGTTCAAAAAACTAAAAACTATCTGGAAAAAACTGAAAAAGCCTTTCAGATTTAAACTGGCATTTTCTCCCAAATCCTATGAGTTCTACACTCACTAAAAGAAAAGAAAGTATACAATAATAACAACAACAGAAAGGTGAACAAAGCAAAGACCACAGCAGGGCACCCTGCCTCACATGCACTGTGTGCTGTGCTGTGCCAAGTTGCTCGGTCGTGTCCGACTCTTTGTGACCCCAAGGACGCAGCCTGCCACCTTCCTCTGTCCATGGGGATTCTCCAGGCAAAAATACTGGAGTGGGTTGCCATGGCCTCCTCCAGGGGATCTTTCCAACCCAGGGATCAATTTGCATTGCAGGTGGATTCTTTATTGTCTGAGCACCAGGGAAGCCCCTTGCTTCATATATAAGGGAGTAATCAATATTCACAAATACAATCAGTTCTTAATTGACTGGACAAGGGGCTGATTGCCCATTTAAAAAAATGATAATAGGACATTATAGAAAAGTAACATTTTTCTGGAACTACTGAACTTTTCTGGAACCACACAAGTGCCACCATTTTGTGTGTCTTCTGTTTCATTAGAATGTCATGGGAATGAGGCAGGAGTGGGGAAAAGGTGGAAATGTTAAATAATTAGCAAAAAAAAAAAAATGTTTTTATCTTGATAAGATACCTGGACTTGGTCCAGATTGAGTGGTCCCTTCTGCACATGGCAGGGTCCATGCAATACAGAAAAGGGGAACAAAGCAGCCATAGTTAAAAAAGGAAAAGCATCAGTTTGCATCCTCTTCAACAGTAACATAACGTTTAAGCCTTTTGGCAGAAAAGGAGTGAATGAGGAGAGGAGAACTCGAAAAACCCTCGTTCACCAGACCATCTGCAGGGCTTTAGAGTGAGGAGAGCAGGCTGCCGAGTGCCAAACCCATGTTATGTGTGTTTCAATTTAACATTTGAAAAATAAAGGGCTTAGCTGAACACCAGAAAACAATAACAGATTGTTTTAATTGAGACTGACCTTTTGCCCATTTTTCATCTGCAACATGTCATGTTTTGTGGGCTTGAATTGTTGTGCTTGTTATTTTTCTTACAGTTGAAAATAGCATCTGAAGAACAATCATTAAGTTATAAATACTTAACAGAGAATTAGTATTAATCTGAGTCATGCTTGGACCAGCTTTATTTTATCTCCAGTAACAATAATTGTTTCCCCTGGTTAATTGATGGTGGGTAAAGATACGCACTTGATGCACCATTGCTAAAGAATGAACAAAGACCAGAAAATCCTCCAGAATCCCGCTCCCACTCCTAATTCATATCAGCCTGGAAGACAGCATCGTCACCCATACCCATATTCTTTTCCTTTTCCTTAAGCACCCTTGAACTTCACCCAAGTTGTTTTGGCTCTTGTAAGTTGACATGGGAAAGGTCTCACATGGGTGTCACATTGCCATGACAAGACCTCCAGGGAGATAGTGCGTCATTCAGAACACAGGGGCTTTGAATTGAACAGGGCAACGTCCTCGGGGAGAAGAGAAAATGTGTAGAGTACCATCTCTAAAAAGAAAGTGATTCATGGAGTCAGGAAATAAGTGATTTTAACCACCTGCATGAGAGATTGCTCTATAAGAAGATTACTAAATGTTGTAGTGAGAATAGACACTGGTGTCCACAAAGTGTTTTCAAGGAAAGTAAGAGATTATCATGATGAATGTGTACTTTACAAGTCATGGTTTAAAAATCTTTTCATAGTTAATATCTCATTTGATCCTTGTAACACCCTGAGAGACAAGCAGTATTATTTCCTTTTTTAACACAGAAGGCAAAGATCAGAGGAAAATCCTGAGTTTCTTCATCAGGCATGCTTGAACTTGCACCCAGAGTTTGCCCTTTACTTTCTTAGCCTTTCTAAATCTTTCCAATCACTGGCTATAAAATGAGTTTCAATCTTATACTTTTGTGAAATAAATAAAGCTATTAAAACAGTCTCCAGAATTTAACAGACATACACAATGGTAGTTATTATTATAATAAATTTGAGAAAACTGAAGTCTGGTGGGATAATTTAACTTGGTCTAGAGTACATGAAAATAAATCGCCTGTGCCAATTCGTGTTTCTATTAAGACTAAAATCCAAAACCTTCCCAACATGTCAGTTACAAACCTCAAACGTTATACTATGAAGAGGTAGTGAACTTACGTATGTTTTGGTAATTTATCCCAAGAGAGCAGAAGTATGAAAAGATGTAAGTGTAGGTATAGGGTATTCGCTGTGGAACTATTTGTCACCCAAAAAGACTAAAATGGACACACATGGCTGTCAACGAGGAGCTTTGGGTTCACCCACACGATGGAGTAATCTGAAGTAATTAGAAGAAGTGAGGAACAGCTCTACATATTGTATTGTGTGTTGTCCAACATCTACTATGAAGTGAACAAAGCTAGATGGGCAAGACAGAGTGTATATTATGCTGCTACTTATTTATGAACAAAGGGAATATTTATATATGTAAGTATTAACCATATTTAAAAGGTATAAGAGACTTCCTCTTGTGGAAAGATAGAGTAAAGTACTTTACCATATTCCTCCTGCTAAGTAAAACTAGAAACGTCAGACCTTACATAGAAAACAAATGTTAGGTGGACTATAAAACAGAGAGTAGGAAGACCACCTAAGAAACCTGGGAACCAAGGACCACATTGTGGTTAGTTCTTCAGGTTTTCCAAACATGGGGCTGAAGAAGCCAGTTACCTAGAAGTACCAATGGTCACAGACAAAACACACCCCAACAAAAGCCAGCTCTCCTCAGCCAGGGGACCATGAAAGGAGCAACCTCACAAGACAGGATGCTAACTCTACTCCAGTCAAAGAAAACAGTGATCCTGCCCACATGCACACCTAGTGGTAAAGCCTACTGCACAGTCCAGTGACCTAGCTTTTCCCTTTCTGCAGCATCTCGGAGGCCTTGAGTTGAAGATGGCAACATCCTGAGATGGACTGTTTCTGGCTTCAGAGCCATCATATAGAGAGGAGCTACCTGAAATCAGGAAATCAGCCCGGGATATCAGGAAAAGATAAAGGTTTATATTTACTGGTATTTCAAGGCTGGATCTCCCTGTTCTCTTATCTCTCTTTGCTTCCTTCTCAATGGACAAACTCACTGGTTTTTCCATGAAAAACAACCTCACTTCCCCTCCTTTGTTCATGTCTCTCCCTCTGGTCTGCTCTTTCTTGACAAAGAGAGAAGACTCAAACGGTCCCATTTCTTCCTGTCAAAACCCTGCTTGTCTTCGTTATGGTATCTATATTTTCACATTTTTCTAGTATTAAAACATATTACTGTTTATTTTTTACACTTATATGACAAATAATTAAAATGGAAATAGCCATTTCCAATTTAATTTCCAATTAAAATGGAAATAGTGGGAGGCAAAGTAAAAACAGGAGAAAAGGATACTACTGTCATTCAAATATCAGTTTACATTCTTTCTTCTTAATAGACTATTGCTTCAACGACACCAGTGAAACACCCCTTCTGAAGTCCAGACCCTCGTGAAGTTCCCATGCACATTGTCACATGACTGGGCTTGTAACTGCTCTGACCAATAGAATGAAACACAAGTGATTCTGTCCAGTTCTGGGGATGACACTTATTTGGTCTGGTAGCTTTGCTTTGCTCCTTCTTAGAATCCAGCCGGTGTGCCACGAAGCCACCTAAGCGGCCACAGGGAGAACTGAGGAGTGACTCTGAGGAATCCAGGAACTGAGCTGACAGCCCTAGCTGACCTCCCAGCCATGCTTCCCAGGCTGTCAGTCAATACCACCTGAGCAGGAAAACTGCCAGGTCAACTAATGGAATGGTAAGTGATAATCAGATGGTGTTTTAAGCCACTAAGTTGATTTTTTACCCAGAAATAGATGTGTGAACTATTCTCTATAAAACCTCTGATTTTTACAACTAACAGTAATCTCTTTCTCCCATGACAGGCCAGATTGAACACTGTTGTAACTGCTGGTTTATCACTTACTGTCTTATTGTGGTTATTTGTTTATATACCTTACTTTGCTCACAAAACATGAGCTTCTTGAGGCAGGACTTGTGTCAAATTAGACACACAAGACCCTCTAGCATAGGGGTAAGAACACAGGCTTTGAAGTCAAGACAAACTGGGTCAACTTTGATTTTTATCTTTTATCTTGAGCAACTTCTCTGAACTTCAGTTTCTTTATCATAAAATAGGTTAATGCAAGAATGAAATGGGTCAACATAGGTAAAGCCCTTAGTTCAGTGACTGGCACACAAGCTATAAATATTAGTGCTATCTTACCCCTTTCCCTATCATGCAGCTCGGAACCTTACATATTGTGAGGACTCAGTATGTCCTACATGAATAAGTAAATGAGAGATGTGAAGGCGGCTGTGGCCGATTCAGGATGCCTGCACATTCTTTGACACGCCTCTTTTCACGAGGAGGCCCTTTGTACTCTCCCCTAGAACGTGGACTAGTCTGTGTCTACCCTGACTAACAGAGTGGTGACAGAGTGGTTGACACATGTGGGTGACACACGCCAGTTCTGAGAGCCCTGGCTCACGTGACATGGAAGAAATCCATACACTGCTGAAGTAGGGGAGGGACCCAGCTGGACGCACCCTTCCATCTGTCCCCTCGTGGGTACCAGGCATGTGAGTAAAGACATTTGGGCTTTTTGGACAGCCCAGCCACCAACTGAGGACCACCAAGGGAACTCAGTCAACACCATGTGAAGTAGAATTACCAGCTAAGCTCTGACCAAATTCCTGACTCGTAACGTCATGAGAGGTAATAAAATAGTTGTTATCTTAACTGAAAGTTTTGGGGGCATTTGTTACAGAACAGTGGATCTCTTGGGCTTATGGCTTCCTTCTTCAGTACCCCTAAGGACTCACCGCCATGAGGAATCTCAAGTCAGGGCAAGGAACCCAGTAAAAGATAGTGGTATGCTCACATCTTCCCCCAGGGGGCGCCAGCAAAGTTTGATGATCTCATCTTTCTGCTGCTCAGGGACTGCTGATTGAAAAAAAAAGGAGCCTTCTAGCCCATTCTTATTTCACATTTGGTGAGCCCTCTTTGCAGGGAAGAAGATTGTTTGTCTTCAGGGCCTTTTGCCTCCAGTCCCCCACCCTCAGGTGGTTTAGAAACATTTGAAAACTTCTGGCTCCTATCAATTGACCCTATGAGAGCCTTTCCCTACCCACACTATTTTGTGTGGAACATTCTCTAATCTAGTCTTCTCCAGTTCAGCCCCATCCACCTTTGATGGTTCTCAGACTTCTTACATTTGGTTCTCAGACTTCTTATGTCAGGGGGTGTAGCTCAGTGGCAGAGCACATGCTTAGCGTGCATGAGGCCCCAGGTTCAATCTCTGGCATCTCCACTTGGGAAACTCTCTTTATGGGCTTCCCTAATAGCTCAGTTGGTAAAGAATCAGCCTGCAATGCAGGAGATCCCAGTTCAATTCCTGGGTCCGAAAGATCTGCTGGAGAAGGGATAGGCTGTCTACTCCAGTATTCTTGGGCTTCCCTTGTGGCTCAGCTGGTAAAGAATCTGCCTGCAACGTGGGAGACATGGGTTTGATCCCTGGGTTGGGAAGATCCCCTGGAGAAGGGAAAGGTTATCCACTCCAGTATTTTGGCCTGGAGAATTCCATGGACTATATAGTCCATGGGATCTCAAAGAGTTGGACACGACTGAGCAACTTTCACTTCAATTCACTCTTACTCTCAGGATTACTTTATATGCTTAAAAATTCTTGAGGAGCCAAAGAATTTTTGTTTATGTGGGTTACATTGATCAACATTTACCATATTAGCAGCTGAAACTGAAAAATTTGAAAATATTTATTCATTTTAAATAAAAAACTTCATTACTTTGTTAACATTAATAAATAATAGATATTTATGAAAAAAATTGTGGTTTGGAAAACATGGTTAGAAGACTGTTTTAGACATTGTTTTATATTTACAAACTGGTTAGGAAGATGGCTGGATTTTCGTATCTGCATTGGGTCTCTTGTAGCATCATCCCCTCTTGTGGAGACTGAAAAACTCTATTGTACACTCCTGAAAGGATGAAAGTGAAAAAGGGAAAAGAAGTGAGCCCTCTAAATGAGACTGTGACTAGCCCATCCTTGGGCTACTGCAGAAAATCCCCGCCTCTGGAATCCAGAAAGTTTTCTCTCCAAGTAAGCCTGAGGGCATCTCCACCCATAGCCCTCGTGATCTGTAGGACAAGAAGCCATCGGTCCTCAGGACTTGGCCATGTCTGCAACCCCTCGTCTGCTCCCTCTGGCTTCACCAGATCATGGTGAGTGTGCTGTGGCCTTTCAAGAACCCTCTGCCTAGAAGTCAGCTGTGTTCTCACTCAGTCACCCTGCTACTTGAAGGACCAGACTTGGGGAAGGAGGACAAAGGGCTTGAGGACCCCCAGTAACAGAGATCACCCAGGAGACTTAAGAACTGATGTGGAGGAAGGCAAAATTAATCACAGCTCCCAATGAGCCGCCTATGATGGCCAGTTCTGCTTTGCTCAGACAGGCTTTTGGATCTTACTTTACAAGATTCTGTGGTCTGAAATATGCCATAAATCTCTGCAAGCCTTTCGGAGTGCTGCTCTGTGTTTCATTCACACATCCTGACAGTTCCTGTTCAAGTGAAAAACTCTGTGCTGAGGCTGGCCGCAGCCTAGCTGGTCCCTCCTGAGCTCGGAGGGATATATCTCTCAGAAGGCTGGCAGGATGGTGCCCCTTCCCTGAGCTTTGAGCTAGGTGCACGGGGTGAGGGCCTAGGAGGATCGAAAGTCTGGGAATGTTTAATGGCACCAGTGCTTTCCCAAAGCATGAGAAGAGAAGCATGTTCAAGGTTTTCCCCTCCCATCTTTAAGATAAACACTGGTTGCCATGAGGAAGGTAAAGCTAATCTATATTTTCTTGGCTCTCAAGCAAAGTCTGGTATTAATACAAGCAGGCCTAAGGCAAAATGCCTAACTTGAGACATCATTAGACTGCTCCTTGGAACTGGCATCACTCTGAGGCCCAGGATGCAGGTGTGGGGAGTGTGCTGTGGTGTGGGGCGGGGGGAGTGCCATGGCTGGGGCTTCTACCACGTGCTGCCCTCCTAGGGGACACACCTACCCCCTGCCCCAGTTCATCTTATCTTGCTGGTCATCCTTCTGAAATCTCTGAGGCAGAACACATGGGCACATGGTCGGAGGGTGAGCAGATCTTTCCTGTTCCCCTACACCTGAACATGCTGGATTTGGGAGATGCACCCAGTGAAAGAGAACTAGATGCAAGCAGACAGGCTGGAGGTGTTGGGGAGCATGCCACCCCATGTTTCTAGAACCCCACAGCATCTGGAAGTTCTCCTGGGCTGACAGGACATTTATCTCCTGGCCGCCTCTCCTGATGACCAGTACAGGCCACATGGAACCCCTGGTGGGCTTTCAAATAAAACATATTCTGACTTTCTTTTCATGTTTTCTCCCAACCTCCACTCTCAGCTAGAAATCATAAACACAGTGATGCAAAGGGTAATTTCTGCCAGCATAGAAATGACCGATGCTCCCTCTTAGGTAATCTTCAATAATATGAAATGATACTCAGAGATTTAGTCTATCTTTATCAAATAAATCTATTTCCAACGGTGGAACAGCAGATGCTGTGGCAGGTCTATGATGATATGTTGAAGCTGCAAATTGTTTGAACAGGCAGCTCTCTGTTCTGAGAATTCACCTGCTTTGCCCTCCCTTCCTCCCACAGACTCACACATTCTCTCTATGTCTTTATTTTTTGGAAGCCAAAGTCCTCCAGTTAGACTGGATCATGCCTTCTCCCAGGAAGATATATACTTCACAGCTGCTCCTATTTTTTTTTTTTTTTTTAATTTTAGTGCCTGATGTCTCCTCTCAGTTAATAGCACACTGTCCAAAAACACTCAGCCTGGATTCAAGTTCCTAGCTGTGTGACTTGGGACATCCTGTGAGACCTCTCTGTTCCTTCAAGAGGAAGAGTAGAATGAATCTGATCATAGGCACCCGCCTCCTAGGCTTGCTTTGAGTGTGAGATGAGATAATATTCATGAAGCATGTCCGCATGCCTGTGACACAGGGGAGCACACACCTAATGTCTGCTGTTCCTGATCTGTGAGGTGCAGCACGTGGGTTAGATTGTCTTGTAGACATATACTCATCTGGAGTCACAGTTGCAGGCTTAGAAAGACCCAGATGATCATTCAAGGATGCCTCCTCGTGCTGGAGCAGTGTTTCCCAAACTGTGGGCTAGAACACTGAAAGTGTTCAGTCTCTGTTATATTGTACAAGAGTGGACACCCATGCCTTTAAAAATGTTACGTTGTCTAATCGATCTGTGATGTAGTGCATTCTTAGCTCCTTCCTGGGAAAGTCTGCAGTAAAGATACAACTTAACTTGTTTCAAGCTAGTGTTTCTAAACTTGAAATTTCTATAGAACTTTTTCTGGGAAGCAACCAGTCCAATAGAACAAGAGTTTTATTGAAATCAGAGACTGAGAAATATCATGTCATGATTTTCTTTCACATGACTATCTTTACACGTGAATACTTCCAGAGCCAGGGGACCCACCACTGGGTGAGGCTGGTGGTAGTACCCACTTCCAAGTTGAGTGGTATTGGTGGAGCCCCCATTCAGCCATCTTAAATCCACGCAACTGATCCTGTTGAAGATGCTCCCTCTCCCATCCACCTTCATGTAGCCATCAAGACCCCTCTTACCTTAATCAAAATAAAATAAAAATGATAAATGGACTCTCATCATCTGTCTCATGGATATCTAGTGGTGGTGGTGGGATGTTGTTGTTTAGTTGATAGAGTTTTTCAGCTCGTCACTCAGAGCTCATTTGACATGATTTCAGTCCCTTCTGCCATCCTGGTTACTCTTGCTCTAAGTTCCAATTTATCTATTTCTTCCTCAAGTGTGAGATTTGAATAATTACTTTCTCTGTTCGGATGCCATCATTTTGTTAATCCAATTTTCAGGTCACAGATGCATTTAAAACACCAGCGCCACAGCTGTTACAATACATAACATTCCAAGCTGAGCCCTCTATAGCCGTATAAAACCCCCAGTCACGGGGAAAGCTGCTAGGCTGGCTCTTCTCCAATCCTTCCCTTTTGTGGATGTTAGTTAGTGTTAGTCGCTCAGTCGTGTCCAACTCTTCGCGACTCTGTGGACTGTAGCCCACCAAGCTCCTCTGTCCATGGACTTCTCTAGGCAAGAATACTGGAGTGGGTTGCCATTTCCTTCTCCGGGGCATCTTCTAACCCAGGGATCGAACCTGGGTCTCCTGCACTGTAGGCAGACTCTTTACCATCTGAAACACCAGGGAAGCCTTTGGGGACATTGTAAATCCATGTTCTTGGGTCAAATTCCACTTCCTTCTCTGATGTATAATGGCACTCATTGACCAAAACAGAAAAATAAATACAAAGAATTATACAAATTTGCTCTTATTTGTGTAAAAAAATTTAGATTTAAATATACACACATATACATATGCCTTTACACCTTTGCATTTGCATAGAGATAAAATTTTATGGAAGAGTATACAAGAAGCCATTAATAATTGCTGTTTCAAGACAGCTATGATTAGAGTATCTGGAATGAGATATTGTATAAGTTTAAAACTGTTTAAATGTTACCATGAACATAAATTTCTTCTTTGGCAAGAGGACAACTAGATAAAAACATTCCTATATATTTTTGTTGGAGGCAACTCATTAATATCCTTTATAAACTTTGTGTCTTTCCCCTACACAAATTTGATGAGCTTGCCTGCTCAATCTTCATCCAACATTTTTTTAATGTTAGAAATAAAAGGCACCACTGAAATGTTGTGAAGTAATTAGCCTCCAGCTAATAAAAAAATTAAAAAAAAAAAAAAGAAATAAAAGGCAAATTATAGAGCCAAGGGTACATGCCAGAGACCCTCCAACAATAATAACGTCCCACACCCCTTACCTAAGAGTAATCGTCTAGTTTGGTGTTTAATAACCCTTTCATCCCAACTGCATGTCTGTATCTTTCTTCTAATAAAGACTTTTCCTCTCTTCAAAAGTGAAACATTGAAGCAAGATTTCAGGTTGGGAAGGGGAGGGTGAATGTCACAAAAAAGCAGATGGCCAGCAGAGGCCTTAAGTGCGTTCTGCATGGTGGCATGCTTCCTCAATATGCTCAGTGCAACCACACACCAAATCTCACAGAGATTGTGGTCCACTGCACAGATCATCTCGTTTTCTGATTCTCATTTCACTCAGGAACGTTTCAGTCCAGAATTCTTTAAGAATGACTCCAACCAGAGGTCATTTTGTCTACCAGAGCTCCCCTTTTACTCATCCAGATAGAGCAGATGGAAGCTGTAGTCACAGGGCGGTGTCTGTAGGGAGCGGTCCCTGTGGTGTTTTGCATGGAGCCTATTGTCAAGATGCTCATGTGTACCTTTGAGAAGTAGAGCAGGTGGCAGAGCAAACCCAGCACCGAGCAGGACTTAGGACTCAGAGCTTTCCTTCCTGGACTTATCAACATGCTTTGGACCTCCCACACCACCCCAAGCTCTACAACATATTCATCTTCCTTTTCTCAGCAAGTGGCTCTGAGCCCAGCGGCTACATGGCCATGAGCACTGACGAAATCAGTGTGTGTTCTTTTCTGTGGATCACTCTATATTCTTTCCACCTTGGAAATGGTCCATAATTGACTCCCAAATCCAGCCCCATTGGGCTCATCCATTCCACAGCCTCAATGTAATAATCTCCAAGGGACCCCCCCCAGAGACAGGCTTGCTATGCATTCACTCCTGATTACCCTCAGCATCACAGGACATACAATCCAGGGTAACATGAAATCCTGCCCTGGAAACACTCATCACTTGAGCAAAATTTATACCAAAATATTGCTCCAATGTAGTGTTATTTGAACATAGAAGGCGACTTGCTAGAATTTAGTGAGAGAAAAGCTATATATAACTCGTTTGAATGGAGTTAACCTCTGTATGGACTTCCTTTGGGATCCGCTGCATTTATCACACACCAGGACTATTAATGCCATGGTGGATTGTTATAATATAACACACACGTGCTGTCATCATCTCAAAATAACAGAAAATCAAGACATTAACTTGGGCTGGTGTGGACCCCTCATTTTGACAGTTCCAGCTCAGTGCCCTCTGAATTTGCAGTGCAAATCCGCAGATTATTTCTAGACTTTGATTCACATTTGCAGCTACATGAAGCCAAATATCCATGAGAAAACTGAAAAGCTCCATTACAACTCTTGCTTTTAAAATATCCAGATGTCTGACTTTGTCTAGCAAAAGCATCTGGAATTTGTACTGCATGGTTTCTTAAAGTGTAACCCATGTTTGGAAGCCTGTAGACCTATGTAGGACCTCTGGTCATTCAACCTCAGACCGACAGCATAAACTTGAAGATGACCAGCAAACAACCCCAAGGCATGTGGAGCTGCTCCTCTCTTTCCTAGGCCTCTTGGAGCAGTTGTCATGAACCCAAAGACAATGGGTTACAGCTGTCTGGAGGGATGGACTGTAGCAGCCTCAGGGACATGGGGAGATTTCAGTGAGATTTCAGCAGCATGTGTTTGACTATTTTTGAACTCTGTGTGGCAAACACTTTTTCTGAGATGATCTTTAATGCTAACACTGTGTCCTACAAAGAGAAGGATATGGGGGAAAATTCCAGGAAGGCATAGCTGGCCAGTGGATCAAACACCAGCCTTATCAAGAGGAAGTGCTGCTTTCAGCTTCTGTTTCTATGATGTGACTTCCATACCCAACAGTCCCCAGGGAGTCCCTTTCCATATTATCCATCTGACATCTCAGACCTACCATTGCTCCGTGATGAGTCTCCACTTCATGCCCGTCCATCTCCTTACCACCATCCCCACTAAGCTCTCACCTACTTGTTGTCTATGCCCTCTTGCCTATTATTTTCTCCACTCTGAATCTTCATTTCAGTTCAGTTCAGTTGCTCAGTTGTGTCCGACTCTTTGCAACCCCATGAATCGCAGCACGCCAGGCCTCCCTGTCCATCACCAACTCCCGGAGTTTACTCAAACTCATGCCCATCGAGTCGGTGATGCCATCCAGCCATCTCATCCTCTGTCATCCCCTTCTCCTCCTGCCCCCAATCCCTCACAGCATCAGGGTCTTTTCCAATGAGTCAACTCTTCGCATGAGGTGGCCAAAGTATTGGAGTTTCAGCTTCAGCATCAGTCCTTCCAATGAACACCCAGGACTTACCTCCTTCAGGATGGACTGGTTGGATCTCCTTGCAATCCAAGGGACTCTCAAGAGTCTTCTCCAACACCACAGTTCAAAAGCATCAATTCTTCGGTGCTCAGCTTTCTTCACAGTCCAACTCTCACATCCATACATGACCCATCTGTAAAGTGGGGAGACATTTTCATCAGAGTTTTAAAGAATTCAATATGATCATGATCATATGGGCATCCTTTATGGATTAGTACAGGACAATGGCTTGGAAGTCAGACTGAATCTCTACCTGGATAACCTTGAGTAAGTTAGGAGCCTACCACATAGGATAGTTAAATTTAACGAGTTAGCCACATAAAGCACCTTGAGCAATGCTTGGCACCTAGAAGATGCTTGATAAATGTTAGCCATTTGGATTATTGTCCTCTCTGAGGACCCGCTCTCTCCTTTGGCACAGTCTCCTCATGAGCAATGTTAGACTTGAATACTGAGTGCTCCTAAGATGATACCCTTTCACTGTGTCTTTTTTCTAGGTCATCTGTTTTCCACTTTGGAAAAAATTCATCCCTTACCTTGCCAGTGGGAGCCTGAATATATTTGAAGGACTAATTGTTTAGTGCTGGACTGATGCTTGCTTGATGCTATGTATGCTTTCAGAACCCTGCATGTCCTCAGGAAGTGTTCCTCATTAAGTGGACCTCTGATTTGAATGATTAGCCTGGGTGATGAGGATTTCCCAAGGGTGTTAGGGGAGACCAGGCACCCTGAAGCAGCTGCTGAAGTGTAAAGTGAAAGGCGTGCTCAGGGCAGGTTCTGGATTTGATGGCAGGCTTTTGACTTGTTTGACATAGTCCTCAGGACAAACCTGCTTTCCAATGCGGTTTGTCTTCTGTGGACGGAACATCCTCACTGCCCAGAAAATGTACCTGCAAACTGTGAACCTACTTGATCTTGCCTCAGTTCTTTTTCCTTTCCATTTTGGTTGAGTGTGCATGCATGTGTACTAAGTGGCTTTGGTGGTATCAGATTCTTTGCAACACTGTGGACTGCAACACTATGGAGCCCCCAGGCTCCTCTGTCCATGGGATCATCCAGGCAAGAATACTGGAGTGAGTTGCCATGCCCTCACCAGAGGATCTTCCTGAGGTATCGAACCCACATCTCTTACATGTCCTGCATTGGCAGGCAGGTTCTTCATCACTAGCACCACCTGGGAAGCCCTTCATTTTGGTTATAGGTGATTTATTTGTTGAGATAGAAATCATTTCTAAATTTTCCAACGAAAGCAGTCTCCTTTATTTTCACTAATTGAGGTATGATTATGTATTCACGTGCCATCAAGTTTACACTTGTAAGTTCAGGGATGTATTAAGACTTGGAGAAGTGGGATCTGTGAGGAGTGGATGAACCACTCACTTAGAGGAGGATGTGCTATCCACGGGAGCAGAAGATGCTGGTAAGTTTTGACTTGACACATCTCTCCATCTCTGCGTCAAAGGTAGATGGGGACTCCTCCCTGTCCTGCCCACGCCTCCTTCTCCCTCCATGGGCATCTCTTCTCACCTTGACCAAGAGAGGCCCACCTGGCTCCTGAATGGCTGACCTTCAGGAACCACCTCAGGAGGACCTTGAGCTTCCTAAGTGGGTGATAGACATTCATCACTTTTTCTCACTGGTTTTCTCCTGATTAATCCTGATCCTATTGTCTTTAACACTCTGGAAATCAAAAAGAGAAAGAAAGAAACTCTGCAAGTCTTGAAGCTCTTATTTCAGGGGAGCCTCAACAGGGCAGAGTCACCAGTGGGCAACTATGAAAAACTGTCCCTGGGGAACCGTCCTGTGACCCTGGGCTGGATGCTGTCTCAGCCTGGTGAAGCCCAGGTGGCTCCATCATCCCCGATGGCAGCTGAGACAGGAGGGCCCAGCCCTGATGACCGTGCACCCACCCCTAGTTCTGTCTCCCTCTCTCTCCCCTAATCCTGGCTTCACACAAGATTCCAAATCCAGCCCCTGCCCCCGCAGAGGCAACATTTTTCTCTCACTGCTGATTCCAGATCCCACCACCTTCTGTCCATCTGTGATAAGAGCCTTTGACTGTGTTTCTAGACTTCCAACCCCCATTTCTCAAGGGTTCCTGCCTGATAGAAACAGCTGAAGAGACCAGAGAGCCCCAGGCTCAGCTGGGAGGTAGTATCTCTGTCTACCCCACTGTGCAGCCTCAGCACCCGCTAAGCCAACACCCAGCAGCACGCCTTCTGCTTTGCATTGTCTAGTCCTCACATCCCCGCTTGCAGAATCCTCTCACCTCCCCAGGTCTGCCCACATGCCACCTCCTCCCTGAAGACTTCCTTATCTCCCCAGCCAGTGCATCTGCTCCCTCTGGGAGCCTCTCCAGCTTACTCTGTGCTCACAGGTCCCTTCTAAGCTGTGTGGTGTTGATTTTGAGTATCTCCTCCACCACACACCACACTTTATGAGTTTGGGATCGAGGTTTATATATGTTGGCATCCCTATGGGTGGAGGTTGAAATGTCAGTCCTCCCTCGGGACTGGGAATACTGAGAAGGAACCACAGCAGAAGAAAGCCACAGCTACTGTCACGCCCAAGATGGCGCACTTGGCCATGTCTGTGGCCTGGTATGCTCAGTCAGGTGTTGGAGTGGACACATGTGCATAGAATCACAAACAAATGCCAAGTGGACCAAGAGTGCCCAGAGGAGACCTGTTCCTCCCTAGGGGAGTGGCTGCCCAGGGAGCTGTGGGGCAAGATCAGTGGACTGTTGGCTGGCTTTGGACAGTAGATCTATCTACTGTCTATTGGTCCCTTCACAGGGAGACTACACAAGCTGGGTGGCCTAGGCCTGGGCTGCTGTCTGACCACTGTCTGTTACATGGCTTTGCTGGGAAATTGCTGCCTATTTATAATAAAGCCCAGGGGTTGTTTGCAAGAAAAGCAAAGGAAAAAAAAAAAAAAAAAAACCAGAAGAAAATCAGAAAGAACCACATTTCCAGAGCATGCCATTTCTCATCAAGTAGCTTATCCCAGAATCCTGCCTAGAATCCCAAGTCCTTCCCATGCCCCCAACTCAACAAGGTCCTGGAGATCCTGAGGTTTTTCTTGGTCCCAGGCACCAGCAGTGGGTGGTAAGCATCTTGTTCAGCCATGGTTCCCTTACACCTGGGCCAAGACTATCACTGCACTTGGTTAAATGAGCCTAGAGCTGGTTACAGTTACCAGACATCTTGGGATGGAGAACTCTGCTGAAGGCAACTGATGAGCCCCCAGGTTCACGTGGCCTCCATGCCGATCCTGCCCTTATTTCTGCCAGATGACCCCCTTCTGTTCCTCTCTTTCTTAATCCAAATCAGACAGTTAACTCTCCAGGCCTGTTTCTCTACTCAGCACTGACCTCACGGGAAGTTCATGTGGAAGGCTCTGATCCTCGTAGAGAGGAGAGGAAGCAAAGAACATCTAGGAAGGAAGCCAGTGGGCAGGCCTGATGGATGACCCTAGGGAAGAGGACCAGAGTGTGCAAGGGGAGAGGGATGAGCCCTACATATTTTAAGAAAAAAAACTTCATGGAAGGCTTTTGAGTTGAATCCCATCAGTGTCCCAATCTCAGAGATTAGGATAGAAGTGTAGAGAGGGTCAGTGAATCCCCTGAGGTCACAGTGGGTAAGTGAGGGTCCCAGGCTCCATCTGAGGCTGCTAATTACAGAACCTCGCACTCACCACTCTGCTACAGCTGTCCAAGACAGGGTTTGGATTCCAGAATCCCAAACAGGGCAAGTGGGTAATCGTGCTTTCTTCCCAAGTATTTTGAAGAGTAGGGGACTCAGTAGTATCATTTCTGCTTGATTGCAGATCTAGATCTGACCTCTAATATCTAGGGAAGATCAACCTTGGAGTGGAAACTTCACTCCTTCAACTTTACAGGGAGTTCCCTTGGGCCCCGGGATGGTCCATTATCAAAGGGCAGTCTGTCAGCATGGAGGGTACAGCTCTGGGCAGTGGTGACCATGTGGAGTCCTTTCAAAGTAGGTGAGTCTGAGCTCAGAGTAAATGAAAGTAAAAAGCATGACCTACAATTTTCTCTCTTTCTTGGAATAATGTATCTGAAATGTATTTTGCATTGTCCCTTTCTTTAAAACTTCTTGACTATCTCATCTTCTTACTTACCACTCACTGGATTCTCTCCCTATAATTTCTACCTTTTCTTGGCCTTTTACTTTTAGATAAAATTTTTACTGAGATAACTATAGATTCACATGCAGCTTTGGAAAATAATACAGAGAGATCTCAAGTACTGTTTATTCCATTTCCCCCAGTGGTAACATTTTGCAAAACTATAGTACAATATCACAAGTATGATACTGACTTTGAAATCTTATTCAGATTTCGCTAGTTTTCCCTTGTACTCATTTGTGTATGTATTTAATTACATACAAATCTTGAACAATTCAGGTAAGTGAAAAGATCCAGATACAAAGGGTTGCATATAATATTATTCTATTTGTAGGGATTGTCCAGAATGAGCAAATTCAGAGAGGAAAAGTAGATTAGTGACTGCCAGGAAGTGAGAGGAGGGAGGAGAAGGGAGTGACTGCTAATGAGTACAAGGTTTCTTTTAATGGGGTTGAAATATTCTAGAATTAAATAATGGATGATGGTTGCACAACCCTGTGAACATATTAAAATCCACTGAGCTGTACACTTCGAAAGGGTGAATTTTGTGGTATGTAAATTATATCTCAAAATAAACTTGCATTTAAAATAAAATGCTACTTCCTTCTGGCATCTATTGTTTCACATGAGAAATCCACTGTCTTAACAAGTGGAGTTCCTCTCTCTAGATCATGTGTTGTTTCTCTCTGACTGCTTTTAATATTTGTTTTTGTTTGTTTTCACTTCTCTAAAGTTTAATTACAATGTGTATTGGCATGGATTTCTCTGGTTTATCTTGTTTCTAATTTGCTCAGCTTCTTCAATCTGTAGGGCTTTATCTTTCACCAAATTTGGGAAGTTTTACCCTTTATTTCCTTTAATAGTCTCTCAGTCCCACTCTCTTTATACTTTATTCTGAAATTCTGATAATATAAATGTTGAATGATCTGTTATTGTTCTACAGGTCCCTGAGGCTCTGGTTGTTGTGGATGTGTAACTTGACTCACCCGAGTGCCAAAGAATGTGATCAAGTATTATTCTGGTGTCTCTCTGAGGTGGTTTTGGATGAGGTTTACATTTAAATCAGTGGACTTTGAATACGGCAGATTGCCCTCTATAATGTGGATAGGACTCACTTAATCAGCCAAAGACTTTAATAGAACAAAAGACTGACCTCCCCTGAGCAATAGAGAATTCTTTGGCAGATGACCTTCAGACTTGAACTGTAAGTTTTGGCTTTTCCTATGCCTTCTGGTCTACCCTGTAGCTTATGGACTTGAGTAGATATACTACTTTTGTTGATCTTTCATCACCTGAGGAATATTTAAGCTGCTCAAACTAGTTTTTTCCTAGCTTATTATGTGATGCCTTTTTCTCACAAAACTCTGACAGTCTATCATTTTTCTTCATTATTTGTTCTTCTGCTCCTCAGACCAGATAATCTCTATTGAACTATGTTTAAGTTCACCAATTCTTTTTTTAAAGAAGAGCAGCTATTATTTATTGAGTGATTATTCTATGTCAGGTTACTATACATATATCCTTTTTAATTTTTATAGCAATCCTATAAGAGAGATTTTATATTTTTTGTTTGATTCTTTCTTTTTCCAACTCAAATTTGTTCATGAATTCCCTTAGTGACTTTTACACTTCATCTCCAAAGTCTCTATTTCGATTTTTCTTAAGTGTATGTGAGTCCTCTCTATTTTGACATTCTGTGTGTGGTGAGATGTCATTGTCATACTTTTACAAAATTCCTTAGGCATGCATTCTTTTAGTTATTTGAATATATTTATAGCTTCTAAAAAGTCTTTTCATAGTAAGTAAAAAACCGATGCCCCTCAAAAACATTTTCTGTCCATTGTCAGCCTTCATTTCCTCCTGTGAATGTGATATACTTTCTTGCTTCTTTGAATGTCTCACAGCTTTTTATTGTATTTGGACAGGTGACTTCTCCTCTCCGAGGTCTTTTCTGTGCAGTTGTACAGCTTTGTGCATGTGGGCCGCCTTTTAGATCTCCAGGAATACCAGAGATTTTCAAAATTTCCTATTATAGTCTAGTTCCCTAGGATTTCCTTTTAAATTCCTAGTCAAGCTCTAGTTTTCCTTAAACGAAATCACAGCCTTAGGCAGCTGAGATGTTGCCAGCAGTTTGGTATTAGTTCAGTAATGC